>NC_044355.1:37633480-37822180 GCF_007364275.1 Archocentrus centrarchus | reverse complement strand
GTTAATCACCGCCCTGCACTGGGTTGATTTCATGTGACTGTCCCAGCAAAAAACCTTAGTTAAGCAATTTTTCCAAGAATGGGCACAAAAACATTAAGAAGCATAATAAATGGTTCAGTATAATGAATCAGAGGCCATTTGTCTTGGTGGGTGTCTGTGGGTGGGTGTGGCATGGTTGGACTGTTTCACGCAGCTTTCAGGTCTGGACGAGTTCATTTGCATGGATTATGGAAATGAGCGCAGACCTGTGTGGGAGGCAGTGAAAGCAGGAACGCTCTGACAGTGAGGGGAAGCACTAAACATTGTTTTGTACATTTTGCAGGTTTCGGGTTTCAGCTGGAAGAACTGCGGCCAGTTAGATGATCCAGCTGTGCTGAAGACCCTCTCTGTGTCTCCAGACCCGATCTCCATCCCAGGCGACCTGACGGCCTCTGCTTCTGGCTCCACATCTGTTGAGCTCAGCGCTCCTCTGGCTGTGAGTGCATCTTCATTTGACGGTGTATGACAATGAAGTGAGGATGCTTTAAGTAGAATTTCATGAAGAACTTTTATTTATGATTAACTTCAAAACGAGCTGATTTTGACGGAAGCGGTCAGGTCTGTTACATCGTTTCACAGCTCAAACACTATTTAGCACTTCTCTTTCAGTGCAACCAAACTGGACAGAGGTTGCCCAGTTTGAAATGATTTTTTTCATTTTGTCATAAAAGCGACCTGCACAGCACACTTCACATACTCACAACCAATTACAAACACACACGGGCAAACAAACCCAATCGACCAGTTGACCTGGGACGGAGCCTGTCTCAGCTGTCGTAGGGCGAGAGGTGGGTGCACCCTGGACAGGTACCCCAGCCTATCACATGGCAAAAACAGAGAGACAGACAACCATTTACACTCAGATTCAAAACTACAGTCAATTTCGAATCACCAGTTAACCAGACACACGTGTCCTTGGACTGTGGGAGGAAGTCTGAGTGCCTGGAGAGCAGCCAGGGAGAACATGAAAGCTCCACACAGAGCGACTCCTGTCTGTTTGAATCCAGGCAGCAGTGCTAATCACTGCACCTCCGTAAACACAGCTTACTAGTTGGTAACCGTCATTATAGGGTTTGTCTCAGGCTGCTTGTCACTGGCTACAAAACAGTGAAGCATCACAAGGTCGTAATGTGCGCCTTGAGTTTCTCATTCATCACAAAGCTGTGCATAAAATAATGTTTATGACTTGTATTTTGTAGGGAAAATAAGCAAGATTTTATGATACTGTTCTGCTGGCATTTATTACAGTAAAGTTAAACTTGCTTGAATAACTTAAATGATGATAAAAATTAAAGGATGGGTTATTGTAGGGTTCATCTGTTAATTATAAAAAGGCAGCTCAGTAGTAATAGACCTGTGACAGGTGTCACCCACAATGTCAGTTTAGCATGTCACCATCAGACTGGATACAATTTTGAAAGTTTCTGTGTTAGAAACACTCAATAAGGAGCAAGAGACAGAGAGAGACTTGTCTTCAGAGAATAAGGATTGTCCTGTAAGATACATGAGGAATTTTTGCAAGTCTTAAACCAAGATACAAGCAAGAGGGACCTTGCCAGTAACCAAGAAGCTGCGATGTTCAGAAGAGGTGAAGTTGCCAAGGGAAACAAGAGGACATTTATAGATGCGAAAAAAGCTGAGGTTACATTTAGAGGACAAATATGAGCACAATCCATTTGTGTTAGAGTAGTGCAGCTGATTACTCCTGAATGTTACTGTACTCAAGCCTACTCTGGATAATTTGTTATCCTCATAACTCATTCCACTGTTACGTACAGTGCTGTGGGTCTTTTTTTTTTAACTTATAAAGACTGCAGCCTTCATTATTTATACCCTTTCATACCACAGATCTATCTGAGATATAGGCCTACATGGGTTTGTGAATTAAAATAGGACAAACTTCCTGCATTCAGAAGGAAGTGCAGCATGAATGCGCCTAACTGTCATCAAAAGAGCCACTTTCAGAGGGATAAAGCCTATTTTCCAGTCAAAGCATCCATTCCTCTATAGCTCAGCATCATTAATGGAACAGCAGGACCAAGAGCGGTGCTTTAGAGTCATTACCTATTCTACCATCACACATTATTATTATTATTATTTTTTTTAAAAAGAAATGAGATGATACACAGAATACAGCTTGCTTCACATACTATTGTTTAAAAAAAGAATATGCTTACCTGAATCCATTTAAAAAGACAGAGAGAGTAGCGTTTGCTCCGGAGTCTGTGGAAAAACGCGGAAAAGGGCTCAGCGTTCGTCTTCACAAGTATTAGTGAATGTTACGGTGTTCGCCATGCTTGCTTTATAAACCACAACCCTTTTTTTTTATGACTGAGTGTGTGTCCTGTTTGTTTGTTTGAAGCCCTCCCCTCAGTCCTTTTTTTAACCAGCACCTGTTCGCTCTGGAAAAGTACTGCGTCCTGCCCTGTGTATTATCTTTATATCCTGATTGTTAAATCAAATTAAAAAATAACCACATAACTTTTCTTTTTAAGAAACTGACGAGCTCATTGAAACGTGAAAGCAGCAACCCCCCCAGCTGTAAACAAGACCGGTCGCTGTCGCTGATTGTGACGTTGTAAAAAGCGCCACGGTCTATGGGTGCTGGGAAGTGTAGTGATACCCGATTGTACAATTGCATGAGTGGAGAATTACACCCTGTTAAAGAAAGTTTATTTAAGCATAGCCCCCAAACAGTATGAATGGGAGAGAGTGTGGGAAAACACGAATCCAGCAGGGTTTCAACAGGTGATGGTCTGTTTTTATGCCAGTCAGCTAAAGTGTGCATTGTCTTTTAGTTAAAAACAGATGGTTTAATTGCCTGTGGAGAATTACAGTCTTTGATGCTCATATCACCTGTTAAAGAAAGAGTTTATTTAAGCATGTTTCACAAACAGTGTGGATGGGTTTGTCCTTGTCCTGACACTCCTCCTCCACTGATACACATACAGCTGCCGATCATAAATCATTCGATCACGCACGATCACACGCACGCGCACGAGGACGCTCGAATGGTGTTTTGTTATTGGACTTCTGTGCAAACCACAGTTTGTCCATAACAAACACCGTGTTCCAACACAAGGATGTCCATAAGTGCACATGGCACCAGGACACCCTAGGTCGCAGGTCGATGATTGATTTTGTAATCGTATCATCAGATCTGCGGCCGTATGTTTTGGACACTCGGGTGAAGAGAGGAGCTGAGCTGTCAACTGATCACCACCTGGTGGTGAGTTGGATCAGGTGGCGGGGGAGGATGCTGGACAGACCTGGCGCACCTAAACGTATTGTGAGGGTGCACTGGCAGAAGCCCCAGTCCGGGAGATCTTCAACTCCCACCTCCGGCAGAACTTCGACAGCATTCCGAGGGAGGCTGAGGACATTGAGTCCGAATGGACCATGTTCCGCACCTCCATTGTTGAGGCTGCTGCTCAGAGCTGTGGCTGCAAGGTGGTTGGTGCCTGTTGTGGTGGTAACCCCCGAACCAGATGGTGGTCACCGGAGGTGAAGGGAGCCATCAAGCTGAAGAAAGAGTCCTATCGGGCTTGGTTAGCCTGTGGGACTCCGGAGGCAGCTGACAGGTATCGACAGGCCAAGCGGAATGCAGCTCGGGTAGTGGCCAAAGCAAAAACTCGGGTGTGGGAGGAGTTCGGTGAGGCTATGGAAAAAGACTTTCGGACGGCATCGAAGCGATTCTGGCAAACCGTCAGGCGACTCAGGAGGGGAAAGCAGTGCTTCACTCACACTGTTTATAGTGCGGGGAGGGGGGGGGGGTGCTGCTGACTTCAACTGAGGCTATAGTCGGACGGTGGAAGGAATACTTCGAGGACCTTCTGAATCCCACTGACACGCCTTCTGTAGTGGAAGCAGAGTCTGGGGATGAGGGGGATGACTTGACCATCACTGGGGGTGAGGTCACTGAGGTAGTTAAACAACTCCTTGGTGGCAGAGCCCCTGGGGTGGACGAGATTCGTCCTGAGTTCCTGAAGGCTCTGGATGTTGTAGGGCTGTCTTGGTTGACACGCCTCTGCAACATCGCGTGGAGATCTGGGGCAGTGCCATTGGATTGGCAGCCCGGGGTGGTGGTCCCCATCTTTAAGAAGGGAGACCGGAGGGTGTGCTCCAACTTTCGGGGGATCACACTCCTCAGCCTCCCCGGTAAGGTCTATGCCAGGGTGCTGGAAAGGAGGGTGCGTCCGTTAGTCGAACCTCGGATTCAGGAGGAACAATGCGGTTTTCGTCCTGGTCGTGGAACGCTGGACCAGCTCTTTATCCTCTCAAGGATATTCGAGTGTGCGTGGGAGTTTGCCCAACCAGTCTACATGTGCTTTGTGGACTTGGAGAAGGCATTCGACCGTGTCCCTCGGGGTGTCCTTTGGGAGGTTCTGCGGGAATATGGGGTGTCTGGCCCATTGTTGCGGGCCATTCAGTCCTTGTACAACCACAGTAAGAGCTTGGTCCGTGTAGCCGGTAATAAGCCGGATTCGTTTCCTGTGGGTGTTGGACTCCGTCAGGGCTGCCCTTTGTCACCGATTCTGTTCATAATTTTTATGGACAGAATTTCTAGGCGTAGCCAGGTGGCGGAAGGCTTCTTCCTTGGTGGCCTCAGAGTCTCATCTCTGCTTTTTGCAGATGATGCGGTTCTGTTGGCTTCATCAGGGGGGGGCCTCCAGCTCGCAGTGGAACGGTTCGCAGCCGAGTGTGAAGCGGCTGGCATGAGAATCAGCACCTCTAAGTCTGAGGCCATGGTCCTCAGCCGGAAAGGGTGGAGTGCCATCTCCGGCTCAGGAACGAGTTCTTGCCTCAAGTGGAGGAGTTCAAGTATCTCGGGGTCTTGTTCACGAGTGATGGGAGAAGGGAACGGGAGATCGACAGGCGGATCGGGGCTGCTTCTGCAGTGATGCGGACGCTGCACCGGTCCGTCGTGGTGAAGAGGGAGCTTAGCGTAAAAGCGAAGCTCTCGATTTACCGGTCGATCTACGTTCCTACCCTCACCTATGGCCACGAGCTTTGGGTAGTGACCGAAAGAATAAGATCGCGAATACAAGCGGCAGAAATGAGTTTCCTTCGAAGGGTGGCTGGCCTCTCCCTTAGAGATAAGGTGAGGAGTGCAGCCATCCGGGAGGGGCTCAGAGTAGAGCCGCTGCTCCTCCACATCGAAAGGAGCCAGTTGAGGTGGCTCGGGCATCTGATTAGGATGCCTCCTGGCCGCCTCCTGGGTGAGGTGTTCCGGGCATGTCCCACCGGGAAGAGGCCCCGTGGTGGACCCAGGACACGCTGGAGAGATTATGTATCTCGGCTGGCCTGGAAACGCCTTGGGGTCCCTCCGGATGAGCTGGAGGAGGTGGCTGGGGAAAGGGAAGCCTGGGCTTCTCTGCTTAGGCTTCTGCTCCCGCGACCCGGCCCCGGATAAGCGGAAGAAAATGGATGGATGGATGGATGGATATTCTTTCACTTTATTCCTACATTTGTTTAGAAAACCATTCAAATGCTACAAAAAGTAGACCAAATTCTAACAATGTGAAGAACAGAAGTTCTCCTCCCTGTCAGACATGTTCCAATGCTCCACACTCTCAGTACTGCAACCGTTCAAGAGAGAAGCCGTCACTGAGTTTAAGCCACAGGCACAAAGTTACTCAACGGTGGTATAGCTGTCTTGTGTAATATTCTGTCTGTCAAAAAAAAACCTGCAAATCTACAAATAACTAGTTTTTCCTCAAGTCCTAAAGAAGTCTCTGTCCCTAAATTAAGTTAATTGAGTTCTTTATGCCATTAATTCAGTTGTAGAAATCTCATAAATTTCGTGGGGGTGTTTGGGCCACTGTTTTTTTTTAAAATGTTTTTATTAACTGAATCTGTCAGAAACAGCTCTGGTTTGAAGATCCCATTATAATGAGGTTTCTTCACTCTGCACCATTTCAGATGCAAATATTGTCCTCAGTCAGGCCTTGGCTCTGAGGAAAGCGAGTTCCTCATTTTAGTGCTCCTCAGAAACCACCAGATCTTGTGCTTTACCCACATGTACTCTCATTCTGACACTTCAAGTTCCCAAAAACTGAACTTTCATATTTCCCTGTTCAAGCAGTGGCGTCACAGAAATGCTTCCCCCAAAACGTTTCTGTGGTCCAGAAACATTTAACTGTGGAACATTACAGTTACATTGTTTATTGTATTACAAAGGTTCTTCAGTTATCTGCACACTGGGTGGATAGAGACAAGAAAACATTAAATGTATCTTTTTGTTCCTGCACACTTATGCTACAGTCAGCTGATATCATGTGCAGGAGGAGGACCATGGAGATGTGGACATGACGCTTATTTTTATTTCATGAAAGGACGAGAGTCTCTTTGGCCTGGTTTTCATTTGCTTTGTGTTGTTGTGTTCATATTAAAAACTGTGTCCTCATTCGCATAGACATTTGTGTTGCAATTCGTGTGCAGAGTAATGTAATGAGTATTGTAACAAATTACTTTCTCTGGTGAGTAATCAGTTAACTTACTGCATTACTTTTAAGAAAGTAATGAGTGATGTGTAATAAAAGTGAGTAAAGACTTCAACACTGTTGATAAATAACACAGTAACTTAGTAACACTGGGAATGACTGTGCGAATGATGCTGTATTAAAAGGTGTGAGTGCTTATGGCACACACAGAGCGTTTCCTGTTTTAAAGTCAGAAGGTTTGGGGATTTTTTTGGCTGTAAAGCTACAAACATACGCCTGACAAACAGGAAAAAGAAACTTTGTCACTCAGCAGAAATTTTTGCTCTTTGTCATGTGCAGCAATAAAGGATGAACTATAAAACCCTCTTCAAGGGCTCTGCTTTGGGTGTAAATCCATCTGGTTGCTCGTAGTTCTTTTACAGTGAGGACTAAACATGAGCTGATTGTTGTGATGATAATGATGAGTTTTATCATTTTACTCTACCTTTCCCCAAAAACCCCATCCCCACAGAGTCGGTGCCTACTCCCAGACCACCAAAAAAACAAATCAAAAACCAGAACAAAACAATTAGTTATGCTGCTATAGGCCTGGCTGCTGGGGGGTTTCTTTTCATTCACCTTATTTACTCTGTTTATACCCCATTCTACATTTAATAATTAATTATTATTAATCTCTGGCTCTCTTCAACAGTGTGTCTTTTGTCCTGTCTCTCCCCCTCAGCAGATGACCCCCCCCGAGCCTGGTTCTGATGGAGGTTACTTCCTGTTAAAGGGAGTTTTTCCTTCCCACTGTCACCAAGTGCTGCTCATAGGGGTTTGTTTTAGTTGTTGGGTTTTCTCTGTAATTGGGGTGGCTGTAGCTCAGGAGGTAGAGCAGGTCACCTACTGATCGGAAGGTTGGCGGTTCAATTCCTGGCTATTCCAGGCTGCATGCCAATGTATCCTTGGGCAAGATACTTAACCCCAAGTTGCTCTCTGACACAAGTGTGTGAATGCTAGATAATAAAAGCAACGTGTTGTATAAGCGCTTTGGGTGCTCAAAGCAGAGTAGAAAAGCGCTATATGAGAACTAGTCCATTTACCATTTTGTTGTTACCTTACAAAGCACTTTGGGGTGACCGTTTGTTGTGATTTGGAGCCATATCATTAAATTGAACTGAATTAAATTAATGTTTCAGCTGCACAAAATCAAAGATGGCAGCATTCATGTTGGGCTGCTTTTAGTTTTTCCTTTTGTCATGGTACTACACATACCTACTCCACAGATGTTTTTCTTTCTTAATTTTATTTTTTGATTATGAGTATACTGTTTTTTTTTTTTTTTTTCTGCTCCATTTCAGGCTGACATGTGTGATGTGGTCGCTGCTGCTTTGTGGCTCAATTCAAACACTGGCTGCTTTTGGGAGAGAGTTGGAGGAAAAAATGAATGTTTAGGCAGTAAGCAGCAGCATCCTGCAGCTTTTTAATTTTAAATTTAACTGAAGTCAAACAAACAACAAATTGGTCATCAAAATAAAAGAATTAAAAGTTCCACAGGTCTGCTGTGATAAAGGCATATTGGCCATTCACTATTACTAATTTATTAGTTCATTTTTCTTAATGTTATGTAAAGAAGAGGTGAGTTAATTGCTAATCTGATCGGTCTGCCTGTTTTCTTTTTTTACCACTAAATCGAGACTTTGAGGCTCTTAAATATTTCACTGTCTGTTCATTGTTCTCTTCAGCTGCTCTGAGGTTGCAGGATTTTTGCTGTTTGAAAGAAAAAGTCGAGCTATGGTCAAAGCCTCGGCATCGGTGTTTAGAGCTCTTTAAAAAAAGATTTTTAGATTTTAAAAATGTTTTAAGCAGTTTGGCAAAATGTTCGGCTATGAAACGACCATCAATGTGAAATCATTTAGAAAGATTGCCGCAAAGACTGTTTTATGGATCAGTTTTTATTGGAGTGATGTCAGAAGGTAGTAAAGAGCCGTTTGCCTGTATACGGAAATAATTACTGAATAATCAACAGACCTGTAACATTTTAGCATAAAGTATTTGCTGTATAAACTATAATATTATACACCTAGAGGTGCTGAGCCCGATTATATTAATCTTGTTACTTATTTAACCCCCTGCTTTGACTTTAAAACTTTAACATTGTCAAAAACTTTCCCCTGAATCTAAAACAGCCGAGCGCTGGCGTTCGCTCAGCGGTGCTTCTGTTAACACGTCTCTGACTGTTTCTCTGCTGTCTCCTCTTAATCCTCAGCTGAATGTGACTCTGGAGAAGGAGGTGGCAGGTTTCTGGGTGAAGGTGCCCTGTCTGGAGGAGGTGGGCAGTTGTCACTATCAGGACGCCTGTGATATTCTGAACCAGCTGATCCCACCCGGCCAGGACTGTCCCGAACCGCTGCACACCTACGGCCTGCCCTGCCGCTGCCCCTTCAAAGCTGTGAGTGTTTTGAGTTGAAATCACTTCATGTTCATTTTTCTGCCTTTAACCAGTGAAGACAGCAACCAGGACTGAAACATGTAGAAACCCATTTAGGGATCTAATGTGACCCCTGAACTCTGTGGCCCTTAAACTGCACAAAAACACCAGGACTGTCTCTCTCTCTCTTTTCAGGGCTCGTACTCATTGCCACAGTCAGACTTCTACCTGCCCAACGTGGATCTGCCCTACTGGCTGACTAACGGGAACTACCGGGTTCAGGGAGTCCTCGGCAGTCAGGGGAAAGAGCTGGGCTGCCTCGAGCTCACGCTCTCCATCCACTCAGACTGAGCCATCTGTGGGAGCTTTCTGGTTTGTCTCTTTGCACATAAAGTGCTTTAAAGGTGGGAAATGAAAGCAGAGGCTGCACAAATTAGGGAGATAAATGTCAGATAATAAGCAAAAAAAACCTAAAAAAACCCATTAGCTGTCATCTAGGTCTCATTTCAGCTGCAGTTTTTTTAAACAAAGGTTTCACAGGATGAAACACAAAACAGGAGCTGCTGCAGGGAAGACATTTTATTAGAGCCGCATACATGAGAGCACGCCTGAGGTGAACAATTTAGGAGGTGTGGTACACAAACGTCCATGATATGATGCATCCAAGCTGCTCTTCTTTCATTTAGTATGAACACAAACTGCCTCCTGTAACAGCTGGAAACCTTATTGTGCTGTTTTAACAAGTGAGCACAAATCACACAGACAGGGAGATTTCACAGCAGCTGACATTTTATTTGAAACTCTTTTTTTAAATTAAAAATTCAAATGACAAAACTGGAAAAAGGTGCTGCAGGGCCTGGTCTTCATTAGTGTTTTATAGTTTGTATCCTTCCTGCTGGAACAGAAGAAGTAAATAACAAAGTGGAGGATTTATCTCTAATTCTGACTTTGATCACAGTTATGAAACACGTGTCAGAGCCATATATCATGGCTGGAATAAATACGCATTCATTCTGTTAATTAAATAACATTTTGCCTCTCAGAATTTGAAGCTTTTTTTTTTGCTGTGGCTCCATTTGGGTGTAAATGTGAAAGTTCAGTCAGAGCACAGAGGTCTGCAATCCAGTGAAGAACAAACACGGTGTGTAAATGTTACAGAGAGCAGTGCATCGCAATAACCTGAAGAATAAACACTGGAGTCCTAATAATGAGGACTGTTTCTAAAATGAATGATGGAGTAAAGGGGGGGCAGGAACGTCTAAGATTTGTTCATGAATCTGTGGTCCACGTGAAGAAGAAGCTCTCTTGCAAACTGAGTCTGGATGCATCGCTAAACGCTGCGTCTCACCTAAAGCAGGTCTGCCTCTGCTTCCTGACGTCTTTGGAGCAAATGTAGCTCCTGCTAACTTCTGTGTAATTTATTTCTCATTTTTAAATGATCACACATTCCCTTTGCTTTTTCATCTGCATGTGCAGCTGTGAGCTGATGTTATTTTTTGCTTTGATTGATTTCATGTGTCTTTACCTGGGGGAGGGGCTTGGACTGTTGTGACTGAGCCGTTTATGTTTCGAGGCCAATTTAAAAATCTGTGTTGTTACTAAAGTGCCTGATTCATTCTTTTTTTTTTTTTAATTCATGCTTGGGGAGAAAAATTAATCATGGAAATGAGAGGAGTTAAATATGTAATCAGACTTTTTTTAACAGTGATGATGATGATCACAGAAAAATGTTGCTGTCATACATTTAGCTATTTGTGTGTGAATTAAACATTGATTACCTCAACACTCAAAAGTTTCTTCATCATTATGAAAATTTGTTTTAAAAAAGGATCACAGTGACTGAAAGTCATAAACTCACGTGTGTGTGCACACAAGCAGAACGTTTGGGACGTTTTTGTTACCGCAGCAGTGACTCAGCAGACACACCTCAGAGCTCCAAAGAAGTACTTGAAGGACAAAGAGCGCCGACTTGTCATGGACCGTCCTCTGATCTCGTGACCTCAACCACACTGAACATTAATGGGTCACAAGATCAAACCTTTTTGACATGTCGGCTCTTTGGGCTCTTTAGGTGTGCCTTTGTTTTCCCACAAGATGGCAGCATTTCATATCCAACAAACAGCTGGTGAGTGTTCACATTACAGTACATGTGTTCTGTAGAACTGCAGCAGCAACAGATAATACTTCATAATTATTTTTGTACCAATTGCAGCCTGAAACAACCTGCAGCAAATCTAAACATGCAAAGACATTAAAGAAACCAGAACAATAGAAATTCCTGGTTTCTTTACTTCGACAAAGAACTATTTAGTGCTGAAGTCACTGCAGCAGTGAATGTTAACAGGAAGCAGCAAAGAATACTGAAAACAAAAGGAGGAAAGTGTGTGGACTGAGCAGACATGCCAGAACAGCACTGCTGAGTCTACATGCAGAAAACAAAAAAACAGGAATTAAAAAAAGTCTCCACGTGTGCTTTCTGCCTGTCCTCTGCATGAGTATCTTCAAGCTGGTCAGCGTCCGATGAAAATCAGCTTCTACGGTTTCAGCAGAGATGAAGGAGCCACTGAGAGATCAGGTCAGAAAGATCATCAGCATAGAGACTAAAAATCCAGCTTGTCGTCCTGGCTCCTGCGCACTGTGCAGTACCTGCAGTCTTTCAGGTTTTTGCCACACAGTGCAGGATGGGTTAACCACCTTTTGTCTGCCACCATCCAGAATAACTGCCACTAAAACACCAGTGGCTCTGTTTTACCTTCTGTTTTCAGACGTGTTCAAGAAAAAAAAAAAACAAAGTTATTCCCACCAATTACTGCAAAACAAGTGTATGTGTTTTGTGCGTGCGAGCATGAGTGCATGTGTTTGATCCAGCTGCAGACCACCTGTTTCTGGTCTAATCTCAGGCAGGAAGTGCCCTACTTTGGAAGCAGCAGCAGCATTTTAACCAGAGAAGGTAATGTGGCTTCACTTAGATACCAGCCACAGCATGTGGACCCCAGGCATCATGCACTTCACATACACTCAACCGTCATTTTATTAGGAACATCTGTTCAGCTTCTTGTTAATAGAAGACAACAGTTAGTTGAATAACCACTCATTATAACCAAGCTATGCAGAAGAATATCTTTGAACGCACAACATATCAACTCAAAGCAGATGGCTCCAGCAGCAGGAGACCACACCCGGTGCCACTCCTGTCAACTCAGAACAGGAAACTGGGACTACAGTTCACACAGAGTCTCCGAAACTGGACAACGGACGTTTGGAAAAACACTCAGTACCAACTGAGTGTGGTTTAACCTGCACAGCCTTTGTTGCTGACCATGTCTATTCCTTTATGACCACAGTGTACCATCTTCTGATGGCACCATGTCACAAAGCTCAGATCAGCTCAGACTGCTTCCTTGCACGTGGCAGTGAGCTCACTGCGCTCAGATGGCCTCCACAGTCTCCAGACCTCAGTTTTGGGATGTGGTGGAAACAGATTCACATCATGGACGCAGCCGGCAAACCTGCAGCAGCTGTGTGAGGCTGACATGTCGACATGAACCAAAATCTCACCTTGATGAATCTGTGCCACAAAGATTTAAGGTATGAAATCAAAAGGGGTCCAACCCAATACTAGCAAGGCGTACCTAATAAAGTGTCCAGAGAGCATGCATTATAAAGCTTCTCTCAGCATGCTTGGCCACTAAAATACAGGAACATGTATCACTATTTTTTTTAAACACCCCACAAGATTTGTTTCTTCCTCACTGAGAACTCAAAATCAGTTTATGAGTTTATGATTTGCTCAGACATCCTCGTCACTGAAGAGCTGCTACAGACAGAAAAGTCCAGTTCACCTAAAGACATTTAATGCTAACAGGATCCCACTGGTGACAGCAAGGGTCAAAATGCTTCTCCAGACAAAATAATGCTGCGTAAATGTGAAGTTTGAGGGATTTTTCAGCCCCCCCCCCCGGATACTTTTAGTCCAGGCATGACTTTGGCTTACTGAGCCACAGCCAGGATTCTAACAGGTGAACAGTGGCTGCGGACTGATTCAGGACGAGCCTCTGATGAGTCGATCAGTTCCACATGAGTGAACCTGGTTTCAGTGGAAAGATACAACACAAGGAAATCTGTCCAAAGGAGTTAAAGTGGTCAATAACACTAAAACATCTTTAGGTGAGAAATTTTAAGTGCATATTTGTTATGCTTTTGTCATGATTTGTGACTCAGATACAGTAACAGACCTGTTCACTTTTGGTAACTCATCTACAATAATGTAATTCTATAATGGAGCAGAATAAGATATTTCAGGCTTTAGACAGACACACAGCTCCTGTTAGCACGAGCTGTGCCTGATCTGACACTGAAAACAAAAACTCAGTGTTTTCATGCCTGAAGTTCCAGTTTTCTGAAGGCAGCAGCCGAGGACCATAGAGTGTGTCTTTGGATCTAAATTAGATTTGGTAAAATATATTTATTTTGGTCACAAAGTGCACGCACACACACGCACGCACACACACACACACACACACACACACACACACACACACACACAGAGTTTATCCTCACCAGAGTGTGGTATTTGTCTTCCTCCACTCTGATCCTTATCTGGCAACATGTGGGTCAGGAGATCAGCTACATCCTGCTTTTAACTTCACACACACACACACATACACACACACACACACACACACACACACACACACACACACACACACACACACACACACACACACACACACAGTTTGTGGAGGGATTTTTCAGATGCTTTCAGTGAGGCTTCAAGCCAAACAAAAGGTGAATTTACAGGTGATGCCGCTGCTAATGGGTGCTAATGGGGTCACAAATTATCTCTCTCTCTCTCACATATGCGCACACACACACACACACACTATTGGGTGAAGCTCTGAAACTGCTGCCATTTCATGACAACAACAAGCTTGATTTTCTGCTAACCAGCTGTTTATCTTCACACTCATTATTTGTGGACAAACTGTTCTGTGTTCAACCATGAAGTATAAAAACCAATACAGCAGAGTCAGAGTTGTTAAATTGATTTTATTCTGTCGCAACTTTGCATTAACAGCATGTACAGTAGGATATTTGTGTGTTATGCCAGTATGAACCAGTAGCCTCTACCTACAGACCTCCAGCCGAGCGTAGAAGTGGAACGAAAGGACAGTGAACCTTGTGAAGCTTCTCCAAAGAGAAGTAAGACAGCGGGACCAATGGAGACACAAAGACTGAGATATTATGAAGAGAAACCTTTCCGTGTCTTTCCTTTTTTGGGTCAGTGTGTTATGCACAGTTGGAGTCTCTGTGGCTGTTTTGCATGTCATTGATGTTGTTTTCCATCTTTGCATCAGGTGAGTTTGATTGCATCTGTTTGTGTCCCTTTTCTGTTTCCAATCTGTACAGAGAAACCAAATAACTACAAATACATGAACACAAATAAATACTGTGTTCAATTTTTATTTTCTGCCAATTTTCTCCCAAAATAAACTCAATTTACCAGAAGACAGAGTGCTTCAGTGGTTTTCTGTGGCCATGCTAGCATGTTTTCCTGGGTTTTGTCCTTTGTGTGTCCATCTGCTGCACTGAGGAGCATCTGTTGGCTCAGGCATCAGAGCCATGCAGCGCTCATGTTCTTCTTTTCTGGTAAACACTCTCTTCATTTTGCATTTCATTTTCTTGGTTTTGGTGAAGCCCTGTGAGGGACAGGCCTGCCTCTGTCGGTTTTGATTTACACGATTTCTGGTCCTGTTGTTACAGTTTTTTTTTTTTTTGCAGTTTGCCTGTTTCTCTGGTTATTTTGCATATTTTAAAAATATTTTCTTTGTTTTCTTTACATCTCTGTATGGAGGTCTTTAAGGTCCTCTTGTTTCTCTCAACAGCTGTTTTGCCTGTTGCATAGATATCATTGATGTGCACCTCTTTCTTGTACTTTTGCATGTCTTCGCAGCTGTTTGCAGGTGACTTTAGTCATTTTGCATCTCTTGATGTCCTCTGGCCCCTGAGCTTCCTCTTGGGGACTAAAAACAATGTAAATCATTAAACATCTGGGTGGAGATTGAGTTTTGTTTCTCCTTCCTGTAGAAAATGTCCAATCAGAGACAGCGTGGCTCCAGCAGTTCCAGCTGCATTATCTTCAAATGCAAAAGCAAATGCAGGAACACCGGAGGAGAAAGCTTAATGTGAAACAGCTTCAACTGTGAGTGCTGACATGCAGAGCACTGAGTACACACATGAGGACTGATGGTATAGAACTACTTACCACACACACACGCACACACACACACGCACACACACACACACACACGCACACACACACACACTTACATACAGGTGGTAGATTAATTGGAAACAGACGTGCCTGTGTGTGTCTGAGAAAACATTCTCGTCTGCTGCAGAGGGAATGTGCTCACACACACGTGTGCACGCACACACACACACACACACACACAGACAGGCGGGTGATGCTGTTTGTTTTGGAGATAACCACATCTGACTGGCTGACCTCTGCTCTGAACTTCTGCTCAGGTTTGTGTCGCCTGATCAGACGACTTCCATCACTGAAGATCGATTAAATGTTATATTTAAGACTTTGTCTGCTTTTTATATTCAGCTATAATTCAGATAGTGAGTCTTCCAGTAGTAAAAGATGTTGTCATGTTGCTCTCCAGTGACTTCTATCCTAAAAACAGGACTCTGATATTTGGGTCCAGCACTGATTTTTTTTTTTTTTAACCACGTTGGTTTTTTTGCCCGTTAGCTGAATTATTGAGCAAGGATCTCAAAATGAACCCGAAGGTTCTGGTATCACTTGAATAAACATTTTGACCTACCTGCTGTCACTCATTTTCACACGACCTCAGTAAGACAGCACTCAGATCCTTTAAGTTAGAGTTCTAATAGCACACTGTAAAAAAAAAAAGGAAATACTGAAATATGCTTAAAAGTGAAATCATTTCATTAAGAAAAATGCACCCTGTAGCAGATTCACTGCTGTGTTGTGCTGTGCTGTGTTATTGGATCTTTCAGCTAATTGCATGTTTTACTTTTTCACTTTATTCACCGCTTCATTAGGAAAATTCAGCTTTGCTTTGTGCTTTGCTTTCATTTCCTGAGCCAAGCAAACTAATAGGTGGGTCTGGTGTGTGACAATGAGTCCTGTACATTATATTTTATATATTTAGTTACTGAACTCTCAGCGCTGTCAGTAGCGCCTTGCATTTCTTTTATTTCATTAGTCATTCATCTTCATCCCAGTCTCTCACTGGTGGGTGACAGCGCTGATGGCTCTGGGCGTCAGACAGTCCTCCTCCATCAGAGTCAAAGGAAAGCGATATGCTTGAACCTCACTCGACATGATTCTCTGTCAGCCTGCAGGATATTCTGAGGACCAATAAGGACATGTTGGGAAAACTTTTGGCTTCTGGGTTTTGCAGATTTCCAATGCAGATTACATTAAAATGCAAGATTATTCTTGATGGTCAACAACAAGAACTGCATTTAAGGACTAAAATCTCTGGAATTCTTGAAAATATGCCTTAATTGTCATCAGTATCAGCTCATTAAAATCATGTACAAAACATCTGGAAAAAAAAGAGGGCATTAAACTTTTGTGAAGCTGTAAATTGTCCGTTTGAGTAAATCTCTGATGCACACTAAACTCTAAAGCAACGTGAACCAGCTTTGATTCAAAACTCTCAGCTTCTGTGAGGAATAAACAAACCTTTAAGTGCAAAGGAATGACCAAAATGTGTCTGCCATGGCTCGCTGGGAACGTTTTGACCTCATGTGGCCGTGTGGTTGAAGATGAAACTCTTTGTAATTATATTTTGGAGAAGGCTGGAATGTGGGTTTGTCACATCAAGGACAGACTTCTGGAGTTTGAGCGTTCACTTCACAGCCCGTGGACTCTTCCAGGATTGCTTTTCCAGGAGGAAATAAAACAGTGTTGCGTATTTCCAAGCACATAAAACAAAGACTGCTGTTCAAAGAGGGGAAAGCTGTCATTGTGTTCACACAACAAACTTTGGATTAACAGATTGTACAATAATAATATGCTGTTAAAGTGCCGCCATTAACTCTGTGTGTTATGGTGACGGCTTATCTTCTTATCTGTGTTTGTGTTTTCGTGTCAGAAGAGCAGATATAGATCACTGTGACGAAGCTCAGGTATATATCCTAATGCCAGCTTTCTTCCCACTGGGATATAACAAAATTCCCAAGTGATTTTAGGGCCCAGACTGCAGGTTGTGATGAAATGCAGACCAATGGGTGGGTTAAGTGACAGACAAACAGTGTCATATTTCTCTAAAGCCACTCCAGAGTTGTGCGGAGTTTCCTTGTTACGGGCAGAGCTTTTCTTTTGTGTTGAGTCTGGACTCATTTACATATGACCGTCCTCCTGCTTTAGGATTGGTTGGTGCTCTGCTAGCATGTGGAAACCCACTTCCAGACTTTCTCAGTTGGAGGAAAACTTTGAGGAGTTGAGGAGGATGAACTGAACGGGTGGACGGCAGCAGGCAGACAGAGACTGGAAGTGAGTGAAGAAAACAGAGGATGATATCTTAATTGTAGGTTTCTATAATTGTATCCTGGCCATGCTGAATTTTTTTTTCTAAGTATTTGCTTTACATTAAACTTTTTTGGTTAGTTTTGTGAAGAATTGTAAAGGAGTGTCACAAATTAATTTTACTTTACTAAGAGATTTCTTTTTTAAATTTAAAAGTAAAACAGTTTTTAGATTTCAGGTGATTTTACATTTTAAAGTATCTTTTCTTTTTCTTTACAGGTCTGTGCCGGGATTCTTAGAAATGTCAGTTTAACCAATCTTTCAGAAAAAACCCAGACTTTCTCAAACAGTAGCTAATTATTACTTCACATCATTATCATTATGCTGCTGGCTCTGCTTCTGGTTATGAGTCTTTGCTCTGAGACTCTCTCCTCCCATTCCTCGTCGATAACTATTCAGTACCAGGTTTGGGAGGAGCAGCCAGCGGGAACCCGGGTCAGCTGTCTGGCGGATGACCTGCGGCAGAGGGACGAAGGCGGCCCCCTGGAGGATTTCCAGGTGGTGGAGCAGGGAAAAGCCCTTCCTTTTTCTGTCACCACTCGAGATGGGGTTGTCTCCACCCAGGGCCGACTGGACAGGGAGGAGTTGTGCCGGGGCTCTGACCTGTGTGAGGTGGCCTTCAGTGTCCTCTACAGGAAAAGAGGTGCTGTGAACTGCCTGCGGGTTCATGTGAAGGTAATGGACTTAAATGACCACAGCCCCAGCTTCCCCAACACTTTGCAGGAAGTAGAGATCTCGGAAACTGCTAACCTTGGAATGCGAATCCCATTGGACTGGGCGGTGGATCCTGATGCGGGTCTCAACGGCCTCCAGACCTACTCGCTGTCTGTCAACCAACACTTTGATCTTGATGTGACAGTTGGTCCTGGTGGAACAAAACAGGCAGAGCTGGTGGTTATCAAAGAATTGGACAGGGAAATTAAGTCCTCTTTTGATCTCACCCTGGTAGCATGGGATAAAGGGAACCCACCCAGATCTGGGAGCACATTAGTCCGTGTTAATATTCAGGACTCAAATGATAACAGTCCCACATTTGAGGACAGCAATCCCACTGTGACATTACCTGAGAACACAGCCCTTGGGACAACAGTAATCAAACTCAAGGCCACTGATCCAGATCAGGGGGCTAATGGGGAGGTTGAGTATTCATTTAGTAAGCACACACATCCAGAGGTTCAAAAACACTTCTATGTGGATCCACAAACTGGAGATGTTAGTATCAGGGTACCTTTGGATTACGAGGCTCAGTCTTCTTACGAAGTGATCATACAGGCCAGTGATCGTGGTCCCAACGCAATCCCCTCTTACTGCAGACTGCATGTCAAACTTATAGATATTAATGATAATGCACCAAGGATATGCTTGACCTTGACTCCAGCCAACTCAGAGGTTATAAAAGTGCTGGAAGGAGCTCCAGAGGGTACTTTCCTTGCTGTGGTGACTGCTTCAGATGCAGATTCAGGAAGAAATGGAGAAGTGATCGCACACATTCAGCAAGATTCGGGCCCTTTCCAACTTAAAAAGATGCATGGCAACGACTACATGATTGTCACCAATGGCTTCCTGGATCGTGAGAAAGTTATGCAGTATAACATCACGCTCGTTGCCCGGGACTATGGAAACCCCTCACTCTCTTTTGTTGAACACCTGCCTGTCTATGTTCTGGATGAGAATGACAATGCTCCGGTGTTTTCAACCCCCATCTACAGGGCTTCCTTCAAGGAGACCAACACAACAGGCTACCAAGTTCTCAAAGTTGAAGCCCATGATGAGGACCTGGAGCTCAGTGGAAAAGTGTCCTACTCCATTGTTCAGGAAACTAAAACACAGCCTTTCTCAATCCACCCAAAAACTGGTGTCATAAGCGTCCAGCAGCCCTTAGACTATGAGGAAATCCAGACCTACTCTTTCATCGTGGAAGCTGTTGACCATGGACATCCACCACTCACAAGCACAGCCAGGGTGCAAATTGACATAGAAGACGTAAATGACAACTTCCCAGTCATCAACGAGCCCAAACCAAGAAAAGGTGTAGCTTCTCTCAGTGTACCTGTTGATGCATACAACGGGGAGATTGTGACAGAGCTGGGGAATGCCATAGAAGAGGAAGCCCCCTCTCTGCCAATTAATCGCTCAGACAGAGAGGGGCTTGGATTCCTCGTATCAACAATAAAGGCAGAAGACCTGGACACAGGAGTCAATGAGCAGCTTCAGTACCTCATTACTGATGGGAACCCGTATGGACTCTTCTGGTTGGATAACGTTACAGGACAGCTGTTTGTTAATACCACTAATGCTACTGAACTCATCGGAAAAACCTTTGAGGTGGACATCACTGTTTCTGACATGGGCACTCCACGACTGGCTACTACGGCAACTCTCGAGGTGAATTTCATAAACCTCATGGACCAACTAAAGAACTCATCACCTGGAAACCGTGGACAGCTCAGCTTCACTATGATGATGGCAATCTGCCTGGGTGCTACATGCCTGCTTCTTCTATTGGCCATCGCTTTGGTGACAACATTCTGCCGCCCTGAGAAAAGAGACAACCGGGCTTACAACTGCAGACAGGCTGAATCAACTTACACCCGCCATCCTCGGCGCCCACAGAAGAACATCAGAAAATCTGACATCCAGCTAATTCCCGTAATCCGTGGGCGAAAGGATGACCCCACTGAGGATGACAGTGAGGCCCAGCCACTAACTCCACCTCTGTCCTCAGAGGATCAGCAAACTGAGACGCACTATAGCTTAATGCCATCAGTTACGAACACAAGCTTCCATTCCCAGGGCTATCTAGAAGAAGATGCCACTCAACCCATCACCCATCACAGCAGAACACTTAGGAAACCTGGAAACATTGAACTTGACGGAACCTTGCCTTCAACTCCCGCAACATCCTACCGGACTCTTCGAAAATCGAGAAACACTTCATCATCTTCTTCGGTCTCACATTCAAGCACCTTAAAGAGGCAGAAGCACTCTGAAGGAGAAGAAGCAGTTTCACAATATTCAGCATCTGTGACGACTCTCAGGAGGCCAAAGACTTCTGATGGACAGGGAACACGTGATGCAGAACACCGGCAGATCCTCCGAAACCTGGTCCGTCTTTCCATGGCTGCTTTTGGAGACTCCATCGAGCTTTCCTCAGCGTCTCCAGAGGTGCAGGTGAGTGTCTTACTTGATCCATAATATTTAACATGATTTAATCTTGTGTGACATTAGTTTACTTCATAGCTCGAAGGTAATTCTTAATGGCATTAATCTACACTTTCAGTCACTTAAATGTATTTATTCAAGTTTATCACCTCACTCACCTATGTACACATCTAAACCTGCATAAAAAGACAAATTAAGGCCCCGGCTGTGGAGAGCATCTCCAACTAAAAAACATAGGTTTCATTAAAACTGTTTAAATTGTGCTGCAAGACTGAAACTCGTTAAGTTGCATGTGTTCCAAAACATAACTTTCCTGCAGGTTGAATTGACATGTTTACCCATTTACGTGGCATTAATGATTTCACTAAATCTGCATGATGAGTTTTTAATGTGTTCTTATTTACATTCTCTACAATAGCTCAAACATTAAGGATAATGTGCTGCTGGCTCTCATCTAAATGCCATTTACTTAGGTCTAAAATGTGTGACCACATTTATTTCAACATGTGCTTACAGTTAGTGGTGCAATAATTAAGTATTCCCCTTTGAGGCTTTGGGATTAATCTGTAGTGAAGTCCATTAGAAAGTGGAGATTAAAAGCCCCCAACCACCAACACACCAGCACACATATGCAGAGCAGCTTCCCAGCAGTCTTTGTGTTTTCAGCCTTCTGTGTGATGACTTACTCAGACAGCCTGAAGGCTGGAGTCAGTGGAGGTGTGTGAGTGTAGGGGAGTATAAGTTGCTGACGGATCGCTGTAAAACCAAAAAGTAGCACATTAATTCAGGTGCTCATGTGTCACAGACAAAAATCCCCCATGAGAAACTCTGACAGATTTTTAAACTGAATCTCACATATCAAATTCGTACTGGAGGAGGGGTAGAGCATGAGCTGCTCTTATGCTCTGCAGGATGGGGGCCTGAAAAGGAGTGTATGGGGGTGGTGGCGGGGTGGGTGGGGATGGGGGTTAAGGCTGGCCAAAATAAGCTAAGTGTAAGGTAACACTACTCTGACACGCTGCTTTGTTATGTACAAACAGCTTTAAAACACACACACACACACACACACACGCACACACACACACACACACACACACACACACACACACACACACACACACACACACACACTCTTTTACTGAGCCGAGCCAGAGGAGCCTAAAAACAGCAGAGATGAATATTCAAACGCTTCAACATATTTGCACTATTTCTTTCATGAAATTGTTTTGCTTCTTTTATACAATTCACAGGAAGAAAAGAGAGATCAAATTACATCACATGCCCTTGTAATGTAAAGCTGCATTTTAGCTATATATATATATATATATATATATTAGGGGTGGGACTTTAACGCGTTAATTTCGATTAATTAATTACGGGGAAATTAACGTGTTAAAAATTTTAACGCATTTTAATCGCACTTTGCACCGTGGGACGTTTCTCAGTGCGCGAGTTGTTGGTCTGTGTAGTAGACTGGTGGGAAAATAAACAACATTTTGAAGTTTAAGCTTATGTATATTGATTTATTCATCAACTAAACTTAAATTAATATTTCTCATGTCAAATATTGAAATGCGATTAAAATGCGATTAATTTCGATTAATTAATTACAAAGCTTGTAATTAATTCGATTAATTTTTTTAATCGAGTCCCACCCCTAATATATATATATATATATAAAATAAATGATATTAAAACCACATGACCCATCAATAAACACTGTATTTTATTGTGTTTTGATCCTTGCAACAACTGTACATTAATCCTGAAAAATAGTCCAGCCAGTTCACTGTTTATTTCTGTTTGAGTGCATTCAAATGACTGAGTTTAAGGTTTTATTCATTACATCTCCCAAAAGGAAATATCTGGCTCGTTTGCTCCTGAATGCTCCACCAGCTCTGCTTCCTGTTATGTCTTTATTTGGTGCTGAGTGATTAGCATGCAGGGGATTTTTAGAACTTACTTACTGACTCATTGATTTCCTTGAATGATGAATTGATGAACACAGGTAAACAATGAGGCAGCACGGTGGCGTGGTGGTTAGCACTGCTGCCTCACATCTAGAAGGTCTGGGTTTGAATCCACCTTGGCCTGGGCCTCCCCATGTTCATGTGGGTTTCCTCTGGGTACTCCAGTTTCCTCCCACAGTCCAAAGACATGCAGTTACTGGGGTTAGGTTAATTGATTGCTATAAATTGCCCATAGGTGTGAATGGCTGTCTGTCTCACTGTGTTGGCCCTGCAACAGGCTGCTGCCTCTCACCTGTGGTGATGTGCAGAAATATCCTATAATTGGAATTTTAAATGAATATTAGTTATAAATGCTTTAAATGTTACTCAGGGTTCTCACTGTTGGAGGTAATGTGGAAATTCTCCAGCTTCACATGACCACAAGGGGCTATAAATTTTTTCATTTAAATTCTTTAACAGTATTTGGAGTTACTTACAAAAAAGTGTCCAATTTTGTGGTTTCCAATAAATTTTGATTAAAAAAATAATCAATTAAAAGCTTTATTCAAATGGTCCTTATTTGATCTTGTAGACAGGATGGCACCAGTTGGTGGTGATGAGAAGAAAAGTCAGTTTATATTTTAGAAAAGCTTTGCGAGCATCGCAGTTATGGTGAATTTAACTTTCAGCTGTGAAAATGCTGCACTGTTAAAACAGGTCTGCATTACTGAGGGCCAAAGTGGCTGCCACCGCCCTGCAGACAGAGAACAAAGACCTTGGCCGGGGCCCACATCCTCACGTGAATCCCATTAGAAATGGGAAGAGGCCTTTTTCAATTCTACCCAGTTCCTTTCCTTAACCCTCCCAGTCGGCCCAGTTGGCACTCCTCGGACTTCAGATGTTTCTCTCCTACCTCAAGGTCACAGAGGAAGAGGCCTGCCTCAGAGGAGGGGGATTTACTGTTCACCTCCACCTCAAGACACACACACACACACACACACACACACACACACACACACACACACACACACACACACAGCACTGTGTGCATATTTTGGAGTCCATCGTGGAAGGAAACCAGCCAGAGAAGAATAGGCTTTTACGCAGAGGCCATTTCCTGTCACTGCAGCAGCATGCACGTGAAAAAACACACAAATGTCACGGGTAAAACAAAGCAATAAATTAGCATGCACGCACATACACATTCACCTTGTGTGTGTGTGCTTCCTCCCTGGTGTACAGTGTGTATCCGCTGTATAACAGAGCTGTCAGCAGAATGCTCTGAGCAGTGAGACGGACTCGGCCGCTCGGTTCTCACACTGTAACACTAACACAAAAACAACACAAAGAGTAGAAATTCATTTTCTACCTGAGTGTTGCTGATATCAGCTCCACTCTTTGTTCAACCATCAGAGAAACTCAGTCACCTTAAGATGGTCATTAAATTGATCTCTTATCAATTCCTCAGCTGTCAACAGATTTTCTTATAAACTACTGAAGAATAAAACTCTGTCTCTGGAAAAGTCAGTGTAACCCTTTAAACACGACCTGCTGCTGTTGCAGCTCTGAAAAGCTAAAGAAAACATTTATTTGCTTCCTTATTTAAGATTAGCTGAAATGAAAAATGTCTTTTATTGCTGCTGATGGGGACACAAAGACTTATTAAATGATCTGTGTGCACCTGTTTTTGTACCTTTATGGGGCATGCAGTGAATTTGGAGTTTGTAGAATATTTGTATATCGCATTGATTTGATTTGCAAACAAAATATTTCTCTTTTGTAATGAGATTGTTCACTGGACTGTTTCCACAGTGGACATGTCAGCAGGAGATCCTGTGAGCTGGTTCAGTATCAGGGCTGACAGGGACTAGAAAGAGAGAGCAGATTTCTCCCATATTGGCTTCTCTTCATTGGCTCCCTGTTAAATCAGGTGACCCTGAACCCACCCTTAGTTATGCTGCAATAGGCCTACGCTGCTGGGGGTTCCCATGTGTCAGTGCTGGTGTCGGTTTCAATGAACCGGCAAACCGTTTAAGAATGGGCCTTTGTTTCCACTGTGCTTTGCGAGCGCGTCCTTTAGGTATGAGTGTGGGCGGATCCTCGTCTGGAAACAGACAGCGATAACAAGCAAGACGACAAGTACGCACTTTGCGTCCTTTAATCTGATGAACTGATACAAAGCAGCAAGTTCAGTCTTAGAGTCCAACCTAATTCACAGCTGTGAAAATCACATCGCTTTTCTCATGTAATACACACCGTGCAGTGAAACAGTGGTGGAGAACTTTACATCGAGATGGCAGAGTCACGCACTTGTGCCGCTTGCGTCACACGTTCTTGGTTCCAGAACAGCTAGTTCACGGTGCTGCAGCTGAACCCGTTTTTTGGCCGAGCACCGAGTTTGCAGTTCGACCACTTGGTCAGTGGAAAAAGGGCCCAAGTGTTTCTTTTCATTCACCTCTTTTTACTTTGTTTATACTCCACTCTGCATTTAATCATTAGTTATTATTAATCTCTGTCTCCCCCCTCTCAGCAGATGACCCCCCCTCCCTGAGCCTGGTTCTGCTGGAGGTTTCTTCCTGTTAAAGGGAGGTTTTCCTTCCCACTGTCACCAAGTGCTGCTCATAGGGGGTCGTTTTGACTGTTGGGTTTTCTCTGTATTATTGTAGGGTATAAAGAATAAAGCACCTTGAGGTGACTGTTTGATGTGATTTGGCACTATATAAATAAAACTGAACTGAATTCAAATCAATTCCAAATTCCTAAACGTTTGTTATCAGTTATTAGGCACTGATTTTAGCTTTGCAGTCAGTAAAAGCTGCTAAGAGAAAAGTATAAACGAGACAAGACAACTTCAGACAAGATAGGGGGACTATGTGGTGAATTTAAAAATATATATAATTAAATTAAAGTTGTTATAAAGAAATGTAGAACAGGTATATGAGTATTACTGTGAGTGCACATGAGTTCAAATGTGTGCAAGAAATAAAGTTATATAAAGTGAACAAAAGCCAAACCGACAGAACTCTGCCTGCTGCAGAAGGAGAATTAATGCACGAAAACCCACTTACACAGAAATGAGCTCAGTGGTTTCAGGTGTGGCTCCCCTCGAGACAATCACTCACTCTGCCCGCCTCCCACGCAAATCCAGGAAGAAAATGGAGAGAGTGGGAGGGCTCAACTAAATGTCCATTTAGCAAACCAAAATAACCGGTGTGGCCTGCTGAATTTTGCCCAACATTATCCTCAAATTCCATCAAATGATGGGTGGTGATTCAGAGGTGTTGATTTAAAAATGCTGAAATTATTGTTACACTGCTGAAAGAGCCTCCAAGCATATTTTATCTGCCCGTGGAAACCAAATCACACCCTGCTCTTGAAAACAAGCCTTTAACCCCACAGGTTTTATGAGACTTAATTGATCCAAGAAGTACCTACAAATATTATGTAGTCCACTAAAAACATCTGACCCTGTATGAATATGTGTGTAGCCTGTGTATATTAAAAGGTAAGTGGCTGACTTAAGGTGGAAGTACTCACTGTGAAGTAGGTTTGCTGTCAGGTGAACCGTGGCATGCTTTTAACATCAGCTGAATAAACTGAGATGTTTTCCTAACAGTTTTTCCTCACCTTCATCCCTCCTCTCCCTCCCTCTCTTCCTCCTTGCAGCAGATCTCCCAGCTCCTCTCGCTCCTCCATCAGGGTCAGCTGCAGCCCAGACCAAACTTCCGCGGAAACAAATACTCTCATCGCAACGGCAGGTCAGTCTGACCTCTCCTCTTCTTCCACCTATTTGCCCCAGCACCCCCCTTGCCTGAAGTACAGACACAACAAAACAAGCCACGCCAGAAAGCTGCTTCGTTCTTATGCAAATCCAGGTTTTATATTGAAAATCTTTTCAAGAATTTACTCCAAACACAAACATATTCACATTGTGAAACAGTCCTGCAGTATCACTTTAATCAGCTGTTAACTGAGCTTGAACTAAAACAAGAACTGAGTGAATATTATGTTGAGTCAAAAAAGAATAAAGTCTTTAAAGTGACAAAGATCACACGGAGGGCAGGATTCATGTTTGCTGTGGTCATCATTTTATCAGTGAGCGCATCGAAAACCTGCAAAAAAAAGAGTTTGAACCCTGAAACAGCTGCCGTTCTGCCAGTGTTTCTTTAAAAATGAAATGAGCTGCAAGGAGCTCATTAAATACGAGTCGAACTCGTGCTTCCCCCCAAAACTGAGATTCAGTCAGATTTTCAGTAGACAGATTAATTAAGATGACATGAATATATATATAAAACATACTGCCGAACTCTAAGCATGGTAAGAAGTCAGGAAACCTTTAGATTATGTATCATTTTCTGATTTTCTTTACTTTCATCCATTTTCAGTTTCACTGTTGAGGCCCACACGTTCTCTTTCTCTTGTGGATTTCATTAAAAATCAGTGGGCTGTTTAGCCAGAGAAAACGGTGTTTTCTATTAGAAGTGACTCCACTGTGAAGATGCCAGCACTGTGTCTTCTTAGAGATAACATCCCAGAATATCTTTATTTCAGCCTCTGATGCTGGAATATTTGTTGTTGTTGCTAAAAACGGGGCAGGAGGCAGGACGCTAACACGGGTCACCAAACAGGAGCTCACCTGGTGGGAACTCTACGTGCATAGTGACTTCAAAACAGACTGATATCGTGAAGGAAAGATCCTCATGTAGCTGCAGTCCTTCTCTTTCCTCTAATCAGAGCCAGATGGCTGCTGCTTTCAGACTGCGATCGCTGCTGTGCTCTCTGACCAGTTCAGGCTTTCTCTGATTGCAGCACACAGAGAAATGTAAGGGTGATGCCACTAATTTTGAGAGCTCACATATATTTTATTTTCTGAACTGTTATAATTGACCAGTCTGATCCATGCACAAACGTGCGTGGTTATTGTGTTAAAGGCATGTTTTGGCCGTAATGAGCGAAACCCAGCAGTGAGCTGTGCTTTGGTGCACCACTTTTCAAACCAGAGGCTGTAGATCTCTACACTGAGGACAGTTTGATGTCAGCACTACTCCACCAGGGCCTTCATGGGCATTTATAACACATCCCTTTATGATTTTTTCCCCCTGTCAGTTTTTAACCAGTTCAGTGTTGTTTAGATGCCTCTCAAAGTTTTTGCTGTGTGAGATGCTCCTGACTATTTTGCACAGTGAAAGCTCCTAACTGTAACAGCGAGAGTCACGCTGCACCGTTCAGCTTCTGCTTGAAGTCATGAAAGCCTGAAGCTGTAGCTGACAAATGTCTTCCTCAGTGTTTCTGACCCACTGACCCGCTGTGACTGAAATAACAGCAACAGAAAAACAGGACACAAAGTGACTGTCACAGGATGTGTGTCTCATAACCCCGCGGCGTGTGCGCCAAAGCAGGTTGCAGCAGCTCTATCTGAGTGATTCAGAGTCTCTGACAGGAAGCAGCTACTTCAGCATCACTGTGGCACTGAGATAAGATCTGACATCACCTTGATACACACAGAGCACTGTTTCATCGCAAAACACTCACAGAACACACCGTACTGTGCACAAACTTTTATGGCAGTTAATAACTCATCTCTGTGAGCTCCCCTTTATCTGTGCAATGCTTCCTGCCTGAGCCTGCCTGCTGCTGTGATCATATGTGGTTATGAAAGGATTTGTCACCTGAAACCTCAGGAATTTAATCACCTTTTTACAAATCTTTAATGCATCAGACCTCTTGCTTCATATCTTTAGGTTAACACTGGAGTTCTGTCTGCTGTGAGTCATGCTGTTTGGGGGAAAACACCTTTTTAAATGCACATCAAACTCTCAGTACTGTTCCACATGATAACGGATTACATACATTAAAAAAAAAATGTCAAAATCTCTCTATGGAAACAGAACGCATCACCTAAAGATACACTGAAAAGGTAGTGAATATTTGTTAAGCTTTAAAAGATGTATGGCCACAATTTAATGACTTGATGATTATATGTCGTGGCGCTTATAGTCCAAACTATTTTTGAGCTCCATATCCATCCATTTTCTTCCACTTACCCGGGGCCGGGTCGCGGGGGCAGCAGCCTAACCAGAGAAGCCCAGACCTCCCTCTCCCCAGCAACTCCAGCAGCTCATCCGGAGGGACCACAAGGTGTTCCCAAACCAGCTGAGAGATCTAATCTCTCCAGCGTGTCCTGGGTCTGCCCGGGGCCTCCTCCCAGTAGGACATGCCCAGAACACCTCACCCAAGAGGTGCCCGGTCAGATGCCCGAACCACCTTAACTGGCTCCTCTCGATGTGGAGGAGCAGCGGCTGTACTCTGAACCCGTCGCAAATGGCTGCACCTTTCACCCTATCTCTAAGGGAGAGGCCAGCCACCCTTCCGAGGAAGTTCATTTCTGCTGCTTGTATTCGCGATCTCATTCTTTCAGTCACTACCCAAAGCTCATTACCATAGGTGAGGGTAGGAACGTAGATCGACCGGTAAATTGACAGCTCCCTCTTCACCACCACAGACCAGTGCAGCATCCGCATCGCCGCAGCCTCGATCCATCTGTCGATCTCCTGTTTCCTTCTCCCGTCACTCATGAACAAGACCCCGAGATACTCCTCCACCTGGGGCAGAACCTCATTCCTGAGCCGGAGAGGACACTCCACCCTTTTTTGCATATGAACAGAATCTGTGACAAATCTGGGCTCCATATCTTCAAAGTTTTCTATTTTTTTTTCTCAAGATTTCTGATTTCTGCTTCTGACACAACTCTGACATTCACAACATTCACTTCAGAATGGGCAGGTCCACCACTGGTGCCCTGTGCTTTTCACAGATGAGAGTAACATCGTTCAGCATGACTGGTTTGGTGGGTCAGTGATGATCTGGGGAGGCACCGACCTCTACAGGCTAGGTAGAGTGAGGTACTGACTTGTCTGGAGTCGGATGTTCACATATGTGCTGGCCGATAAAGAATAAACATGTCACACACATTCATTCAGTATATCAGACAGACATCAGCATGTGTAGCACATGTGTAATCAAACATGCATATTGAGAGACAGCAATGGGCATGCGCCAAGCGCCTGCTTCATTTATTGTATGTGACACAGCGCCTCCAGAGGTGAGCCGCAGCACTGCACTGCCTCACCCCCCCATTTCTTCCATGACCGTTAAAGTGTTGAAATAATTGAGAAAACAGTTTTATAGAACAGTCAAGTGGTCAAATGTATTTTCTCTTATCATTGTTGGTATTTTACTTGTCATAATGACAGGTGAGGCACTGTCTCACCTGCCTCCCCTGACTGCACGTCACTGAGGCAGCGGCACCCTGGCTGCCATCAGGGTGAAATCCTTGGACCCACTGTCAGAACCTACGCTGGTGCAGTGGGTCCTGGGTTCAACAATGCTCGGCTTCATGTGTCGAGAGTATGCAGGCAGATCCCAGAGGATGAAGGAATTGATACCACTGACTGGCCCCCACGCTCAAGTGACCTAAATCCAGTAGAACACCCGTGGGACGTTATATTTCAGTCCATCAGACTGTCCAGGAGCTCAGTAATGCCCTGGTTCAGATCTGGGAGGAGATCCTCCAGGACACCATCCATCATCTTATTAGGAGTCCCAATGTTGTCAGGCATGCATACAAGCATGTGGGGGCCACACAAACTACTGAGGACTATTTTGAATTGCTGCGATGAAATTTTGGGAAAATGTTCCAGCTGCTGCATCATTTTTTTCACTTTAATTTTCAGGGTGTCTTTGAATTCAGCCTCTGTAGTTTGATTGTTTTCATTTTCATCAAATGTGTGGCATCCTTTCATTCCTAACACATTACCCATCCATATCAGTGTAGATATTAGCATGAATTTTTTTTCCCATTGAGATCTGATGTGTTTTCAAAGTCTTCATTTAATTTTTTTTGCCTTTTACTGAGTTTGAGAATTGATTTTGCTGTTTGTTAAACCTTGAATGGCTTTGCTCCTGCCTATAGCAGCAATTCTCATTTCTCACCAATGGGGAACAGACCTTTATTTAAATTTGTTTATATCTCAAGTCCTGGCTCTTATTTAGCATTAAAAAAAATTAAATGTTATAAATAACCAAAACAACCAAAGAAAAGATAAATCAGGCAGATTCTGTTCTTAAGTCAGCGTGGAGCCTCTATTACTGTGTTTTAACTGTGTATGAACTGAATGACCCTGTTGCAGTTTTAAGTAGAAAAAATCTCTTTAGTTAATAGTCAGGACATCCAGATGGAAGCAGTCTATGAAGAACTTTTTGACCTGAAGCTGTCTGTTCAAAAAGACAAAGGTTAAATAGGTAAATGAGTGGAGAGTTTGTGCATCAGGGTCTTACTCATGTTTGTCTGCAGATATGGAGGTCAGGACTGTTCTGACTGGCAGAGCACCAAAGACAGTGGACACGGTGAGAGCGAGGCTGGAGATGTAGACTGGGAACCTGGAAGAGACTCACCTATAGACCCACAGCTGGAGGAGGGACTCAACAACCTCCTCAACAACCCTGGTAGGCACCTGGTGGAGGCTGAATGAATGAATGGATGGATGAATGCTGGAGGATAGCAATCATTTCTGGAAAGCTGAGCAGGTCGTTGGTTCAGTTTTATTTATGTAGCACCAAATCAGTCTCCTCAAGGTGCTTTATACTGTAAGATAAAGAGCCTGCAATAATACAGAGAAAACCCAACAATCAGACCGACCCCCTTATAAGTGAGCACTTATAAGTGAGCACTTGGCGACCGCTGTTACCAACTGAACTTTGGAACTTTTGTCCAGCTTGACATCGTTTCATGTAGATGTCCATAAAATCAAAATATGCATATTTGATGTCTGTTTGTTTTCTTTGTTTTAAACTCCAGCGTGGTCTCCACTGTTTGGTTACTCTATTTTAAGATCTGCAGAAACTAAACTGGTGTCCTGGTGAAACTCTTTGATTTGTCTGGACAAAAGCAGCCGAACTTCAAGCCTGCAGAACATCCAGACTGATCAGTTACAATAAACAGTCAAAGACAATTGTAGAAAACAGGATGAAAGCAGGAAATAACACAGTGGCAAGTTACATCCACATCCACCCACACACTCCACTCATCTGAGTTTCTTAGTGCAGCTGCAGTATTAGGAGATTGAATTGCTGATAAACTGCTTTGCATTCTTCTGCCATGGAGAAACCTTTGCCCCCCCCCCCCCCCCCCCCCCCCGTAAACAAACTGTATGGTTACATTCGTTTATTTCATAGAGCACAGAAGCAGTTTGGGAAATGTAGTCATGGTATCTAACATCTTATAGCTGGGAATTCCTCAGCAGTATGAAAGCCAACACCAGTGTCTGAGTGTGTACAGTAGGTGTGTTAAACAGTTTCTTCCTGGCATTGTGGGGGTCACGGCCTGGAGGCGAGCGGAGGGGTTTACCGCCTGATGATGGAAGAGCGAGCGTCACTTTATGACAGGATGAGAGAGAGAGAGAGAAACAAAAGAGTGAGTGGGAGTTTGTTGAGTTATGTGTGGTGCTTGACTCACCTTCCAGCCCGCAGGCTCCTTCATCACTGTAAGTCACACCGTGGTGCAGACACCGTAGTGTGCTCAGGATCTGAAGAAAGCTGCGGGGCAACACATTCCTCTTTGTGCTTCTTATTTCCCTGACCTGTAGCTTTATGATTCACACACATAAATAAATGTCCCTGTGCTCATACCTGAGGATGATATTATGGGTCTTGAGGGGAGAGTAGCTGTGTTGTTTGTCTTTTAATTTGTATTTATTGGTTGTGCTTATGCTAGATGTGTCAGAGGTTTTCAAAATAGTTGCACATGTTCCTCTACTGCTTCTGTGTGCTTGTTTTTTTATTTTAAAGAAACTTTATTAATGTTGCAAACAACTTTGAGAGGAAAACATGTATGAAATGGAAAGACATTTTCTTAGTGTAAGAAACCTAATGAGAACCAGAGTCTATATCTTTTTCCATAATATTGTGTGTTTATCCAAAGCTTGATATGTGCCATACTGCACACATTCATCGTCCCCCAGATGATATTAAACACTGGTTTCCTTCAGTTCCTTTAGGCTTCCCTGTTTTTGGGTTAAAACCACATTCTGGTCATTATAAATAAAGAGGATATAATGACTAATGAGCCTGGGCACTGGTTTGCTTCCCGCCCTTGTGATTGGTTTCTCCACCTGCTCCCTCGTGAATTTGCTCTGTTTTCTCTGTGTCAGAATCACTGCGTTGCCCTCGGCTATTTTTCTTTGTATTTGGTGTTTATGAGTTCGTGGATTTCACCACACTCTGCTCTTGCATCGCTGCCAGCTTTTGTCACAAATACCAGTGAGTTGATCCAGACCAGTCTCACAGCAAAACACAAAATAGTTGTGAAAAAGTGTTCTTTGGTTTGCGTTCATGAACACAAATTGGTGCATTTTTTGTGACATGCAGCAGTGTACTGAGCTTCAAAAGAAGAAGCAACTGTAACAAACACAAAGTGGTTTTAATGCCTAACACTAAGAGAGTAACGCATTTTTAATTCACAACATATATAATTAAAAAAAACAAATGAAAATCTGGGATGTGCACGTCTCTGGTGTGAATGTCAAATTGATTTGCTTAACCACCTCCTCCGTTCATTTTTCCTGACCTCAGAATTACGCTCTTAACCAGAAATCCTAAAACAGACTCCGGCAGTAAGGATCTGCGTGCTGCTTGTTGCTTCTGCTGCTGGATTGTTTCTGTTTCACAAAGATATCTTCAAGAAGATCTCAGACTAAAATAAAATTGGATTCAAGTTACAGGTTAAACACTTGGATAAACTTTCTGAAGGATCTTCTGAAACTTCACAAAATTGAAAGAGGATTTTGTGCTCGGATGATCTGTAGTGTGTACTGCTAAAACAAAGAGAGGAAAAGGGGTGGATGGTGGGTGGGTGGTTTAAAGGGGGTATATTTTGGGGGTGGTCTGGACCAATGTGTGTGTGTGTGTGTTTGTACTGGTGCATTTAATCCCCCATCTGGTCATGGTTAGATGAAAGAGACTGCAGCTCCTCTGCAGGCTGATGAGTCTGAGTCGAGTCTCAGAGTTTGTACTTTTTCCTCCATGACATGCAGCTCTGAGGGCTGCAGGCAGCTTTGCAGATGTATGTACATGTATGCTGGTACTGAATGGTTAGCTCAGCAACTCATTATCCAACATCTGGAAAATTCACGACTTTTACTAACTGAATGGTTTTAACAAATCAAATCAAATAACTGATAATATCAAATCCTTAATCTTGACTTGAAAGCATGTTTAATCAACAAATTTCAAACAAACAAAATAAATAATAAGAGTAATAATAAAAAAGACAGGTATAACCAATAAGGTTGTGATGCCAAAATATTATTAAAGCTTCTTTAAAATGATAATGTGTGAGCATCTCCTGGGAAAGGCAAAAACAAGCAGCCTGCTATAGCAGGTCTCACAGTCTCCATATGCCCACTGATGCCTGCTGTTAATGAGAATATAAACGGGTGCTCATGCTGTCACACTGCTGACTGTTATACAGTCCTGCTCATACCTGAACTGATCCTGCTACATGCCGTAAAGGTCGTTTTACCTTAAATTAGATCAATCCAAACTTTAACAGCTCCGTCGGGAAATCAAGTTTTTACACCAACAAAAACAGAACCAGGAAGAACACGACATCAACAGGATGCTGTGAGGAACAGGAAAATGGGAATATCTCTGTGTTTTATCCCTTTAAATTCTGCACAGCAGGCAGCATATTTACAGTAAATGAGTAAATAAAGTGAGACGTGTAATCATCTCGACTGTTTGAGTGAAAACGCACAAACTGAGTTTAGAACTCACAGACACACCCGACATTTACGCCTCTGACAGCGACTCGCCTGTCAGCCTGCAGGCAGCGAGCAGGATCGGGAGGAACGTGGACGTGATATTTGGCATACAGTCCAAGCATGCAGGATGCAACTGACAGAGGAAAAAAAAATCTGTTTATAGCCGCTAGATAAATCCATGGTGTCGTTTCCTTCTTTTTTTCTGCCTCGTTCTCGTGCATCACTCATCCGTAAACAGCGAGGGGAAACTTGGTCTAAAAACTCTACTGCTGAAAATATTCAAACATCTGTGGTGGTTCTTTCTGCAGATGATGTTTTCTCAGAGGTCAGTGACCCTGCCTGGATGGCCAGACTCTCCCTCCCACTCACCAGCGATTACCATGACAACGTCTTTGTCCCCAACGGTCCTCCATCCCCTGAAAGTGAGACCCTTCCTCGGGACGGTTTGGACTCCTCATCTTTCTCCACTTTTGGTAAACACAAAAAGCTGAGAGTTCAAACTGAAGTCCTTTCGTTTTTTTACTTACATGTAATCATATTTTTGTTTTTCAAATTTGCCCACTTCCAAGTATAACCTTCTTCTTAAAATGAATAGATAATAATAGATTGTTAGTGAAGATAATGTGGACCCAGTAAAACTTTGAAAATCTGAGATAAATGCATCATAGGAGTTGTAAGTTTCTGGCACCAGAAATAGTAGCAGAGTGACCCCTCCTGGCGTTCTCCGTGTTCTCCTCAGGTAAAACTCCAGAGAAGGATGGCTCACTGGGCGGAGCTCTGCTGTCTGAAGTCAGCACACTGTTTGAGATGCTGATGACGCAGAAGGCCGACGCCCACCCCGGCCCTCGGCCCGATGTCCTGTACCGACTGTCAGCGGCGTACCGTCGCTCTCTGGGCCTGGATGGTGGTGCTGCTGGCAATGCACCAAAAAACTCTACATGTGCTGAGAAGAGATCGGGCCCACCTGCACCCTTGGGACTCAGCCAATGAGCAACATCCGTTGACTGAACACGGGAAAACACTGAGAACTGAGTAACAGATCATGTTTTCCAGGTGTCTGTTTTCGAGGAGAATCTTAGGATTTTAGAGGCATTCAATCACAGAAACATAATTCAGGCATCTGCGACTGTAAATAAGACCACAGTGGATGCACTGTTTTAGAGTCAGAGCTGAAAAAATGAATATCACTTTCATGTCATGTTCGGTCCAGACTGAAGGTCTGAAGATGTGCTCAAATGGTCCACAGTGACAGCAGCATTTCATTAACATACATAACATTTGAAACCTCCTTTAAACCTTCTTTCAACCTCTGCCACTGCCCTCACACTCACCTCAGCCAGCAGCACCTCTCCTTTCCACTGCTTGCATAGTTTGTGTACTGAACCAACTCACACTGGCTGGAAATGAGCTCAGTAATTTTGCAAAGCAAACTGAAGACAGCACCACAAACACCACATGAATCAGAAACACTGCAGAGTAGAATACATGTATCCTGTGAGCATGTTTGAAGAATTGCATTTACCCTCTTTGCATATCCAGAGTCAGAAACCCAAGAAATTATATGAAATAAAAATTACATATTCTATCTAGACTGAAGGAAAAAAAAGACACTACAATGAAATCACTGTGTAATGGGACAATCTCAGTAATTTGAGTTCCCAGTTCTGCTCAACATGATTTTGAGCTGCCAGGATGTCAAAGGAAAAAAAAAAAACAATGCAAGGAAACTCAGGAAATAAACTACCTCTCTGATGCTAAACACAACCAAAAACTGTAGACATCAGGAGCAGGAAGACACAGCCTCTTCAGTCTGGGTTCATATATGGCTACAGCTTTGCCTCAGTCCTCCTGATAATTCATGTGTATTCTGAACTTTATGTTTTGTCAGAGTCATTAGTTTTGTCTTCATCCTCTACAGGCTGCAGTATTGGACACATCATGTTGATCAATTAAAGTATTCTAAATGCAGTTTTTTTAAGCTGAAATGTGAACCTCCTGCTTTTAATCAGTGTTTCGACAGAGAGGCTGAAGATGTGACCATCAGTTCAGTTCATGTATACAGATTTTGTTAAACTGGTGCTACTCGATGTTTAAAATTCTTCAGTGCATCGTGATACAATCGCTTCAAGTCATGCTTTAAAAAAATGTGCAGGGAAAACTGAGCCAAAGTGGACCTGGAAACTTTGGATGATTCTTTTTCTAGTGCGTAAAAGCGCTGAAAGTCTGCAGCATCTCCATTGTTCCGAACTCGGACACAGCCAGGAACAGAGAGCGATGATCTGGACCTGCCAGGATGTAATAAACCCCACTGTTGTTCAGGGTTTGTCTGGCAGAGAGTGAGCCTGTGGCCAGGAGGAAATGTTGCTTTGTCCTCTTGTTTTTCCTCAAGAATGAACGAAACAACAAGCTGAATGTAGACGAAAATGTTGCTCAGACTGAATGAACGTAAAGCAGCAAACTCCTCCAGTGGTTTAAGTTATTGCTGTAATTTTCTTCTAAAAGTTTTCTCCCTTGTAGCAGATTTTCTCCATTTATTGAACAGCACTGTGTATATAGTTTTTGTAACATGATTTCTTTTGTAACTTTTTCAATAAAATGTGCATCATGTTTAAACTTACGGATCATTGTTCAAGTGTAGGACCATAACCTGCATGTGCAGTCCTGAACATCACTGGTAAACATTTAATGCTCTTTGTATATTTCCAATTTGCTTCTGTGAACAATCATTTACACTCATCCAGATGTTTAAACATCTGCTCCCGTTATGCAGACTCGCCTTTTTCATCTTAGTCTTCATGCATTATTTAAGATTATTTTCTGGCTCAGTTCAGAATGATGCAGATTAATGATGCGCACTAAAGGCACCGCACAGCAGTTGTAAGGAGTTTGATTGTGAAGGTGTTTTCTTTGTGCAGAGCGCCCTCTGGAGGTTAAAATACACAGTTACACTGTCACAGTTAAAAACAACAAAAAAGGCTTCATGCAAAACATGAGAACCAGCGCCACCTGCTGAAAGCAGCAGAAGTGATTTAAGCAATTTTCATAAAAATAAATTAAAGGTCAGACCAGTGATGTAAGAAAGGTGAGTGATCAGGAGCGAGAGGACACCAGATAAAGATGAAGGAGGTTGTGTAGGAACAGAGACAACAGTTACTCATCACACGTTCAGCCCTGACAAAGCAAAACAGCAGTCCACTGAAGAACCTGTTATGTTGTCCAGGTAAGTGCTGCACACATACCAGCAATTTCCTGGTCTGTACCGCCTTTTAATAAGGAGGGAAACATCACTGCTGACAGAAGCAACACCTGCTGCAAAACACTTTCAGACTGAAAGTTCCCCTGTATGCACACTCATCCAGATCAATGTGTGCAACGCACATGCTCTGCAAAGTTTAACCAAAGTTCTAACATTAGCTATAACACTGATTACGTGCTCATTAATCATTAAACATGAATATAATTAAGATAAATATTGCCCATATATTGTTTGACAGAGCTGAGGGATATAATGATGTTTTATTTAAGCGTGTAGTTAACAAAGTAAAGTTCCCTCTGCACGAGGACAGTTAGCTGCGAATGGATGGAGGGCCGATGGTATATTTACTGGGCCAGCAAAAAAAGTGAAGCACCTGCGCGCGAGGGAGGAGGATTCAGCTGATGCAATTAGTGGGCAAGTGGGGCAGGTGGAAGCACCTGCTCTGAGATAAGGAGGGTCAACCAAAACAGACTGAACGACTGCTTCAGCACAATCCTGTTATTAAACTAACACACTGATGGGGAAAGTTCTCCACATTCCCTGCTATCGTCCAGCCTTCAGACAATTACACTACAGTATCATGCAGTCAAGCCAGGACCTTGCAACAGCAATGAGCAAGTCTAAAAAAATAAGCTGAAATAGATCATTCTGTCAATAAACAGTTATAATGCAGTGAGATAATCAATGGTCCCAAATTGAACTAACAGCAAACATAAGAGTCCTGATTTATTTGGAGTTTGTTTCAGAGATGTGGAGCACATCCTCCCCTCACCCCCCCGAGCCTGGTTCTGCTGGAGGTTCTTCCTGTTAAAAAGGAATTTTTCCTTCCAACTATCATCTGATTGTTGGGCTTTCTCTGCATTATTGTAGGGTCTTTAAAGCACTCTGAGGTGACTGTTACTATAAAAATAAAATAAAATTTAATTGAGTGACAGTAAATTAACTGCAGACAATTAATGTTTCTGTCATGTCCTGGGCCGTTGGCCCAGCGTTTTGTGTTAACTTATTTCCTGAGTTTGTCCTCCCTGTATGTTTGTCATGTTCCCAGTGTTGTGACTTGTCTGCGTGTTCCTTGGTTTATCACTTCCTGTTTTATTTTGCCAATGTGATTTCCTTGTGCTTTGTGTTTAGCTTTGCTTCCCCTGTGTAATTAGTTTCATTTGCCTCACCTGTTGTTCCCTGCTGTTTCCTCTTGCCCTGATTACCCATTGTGTATTTAAGCCCTCAGTTTTCATTTGTTCTCTGTCGCGTCGTTGATGTTTTGTGCCCGCATGTTCCTGTGTTCCCTGTGCCTGCCCTTCGTCTCCCTGTGCCTCCCTTCCAAGGTTTTTGTATTTGTGTTTCCCCGTTGAAATAAATCCCCTTTTTAGTTATGTTTGCTTCTGGAGTCCTTCATGTGAGTCCTTCCTCGTCCGTTTCCTCCCCGGCCATGACAGATTCAGTCATAAACCATCCATCCATTTTCTTCCGCTCGTCTGGGGCCGGGTTGCGGGGGCAGCAACCTAAGCAGAGAGGCCCAGATCTCCCTCTCCCCAGCCACCTCCTCCAGCTCACCCGGGGGGGACCCCAAGACATTCCCAAGCCAGCTGAGAGATATAATCTCTCCAGCGTGTCCTGGGTCTGCCCCGGGGCCTCCTCCCAGGAGGACATGCCTGGAACACCTCACCAAGGAGGTGCCCAGGAGGTATATATAACTTGCATAATCCCTAAACAAGCCAAACAGCCATGTGACATCAGTGACCATGTTTGCAGTAGGGAAGCATCAGTGCTGATGTCCTTGTAGGTGGCCTTTCCTTTACTCATGTAATTCCACCCTCAGTTGCAAATGATGACTACACCATCCGGTTGCCATCGAGGACTGCATAGACCTGAACCTGACAGTTTGGATGCATTCTGCTTTACAGGAGCACGCTGGAAGCCGGAGACACCAGAGCTCCCACACAAGCTTGGGAAGAACATGCAGACTTCACATTGAAGGGGCCTATGAAACTTTACTCTTCATGTTATTTAACATGCACAGTGCTTTGTGACTGCTGTCTGTGAAAAATAAACTTTACTGACTTTGAACCCAGGACCAGCCTGCGAAACTCACCAACAAGCCATGATGGAAAGACATTTCCCCTCCTTTAAAAGCCATCTGGTTCACACGAGGTAAACAATAAAAACATAAGGTATAATCCTAAAAGGAGGTTATTTTCTTCTGCAGCTTCTCAATGACCATCTGAGACTGCAGCTTCAGTGTGAATATTGTAACTGCTATTGTGAATAAATTATAGACCGCACAATTCCTGGGGGGAAATGACACTAAAACCACTCACTGAAAGTAAAACAACTCAGAGACTGATTGACTGCAGGGTAGTTTTTGCACTTGACTCATGGTTTTGACGCATTTGCCAAAAGAGGACTTGTGCAAGTCTGTTGATGTGTTTCTATATTTTATCACATAATAATTAACTTATTATACCAGAATTTACTTTCTTTTTTTTTTTTTTTTTTTTTTTTTTTTTAGCCTGTCATGTCTGGCAGATCTTGCAAACAGAACTGTGATCTGAATGCGTTGTTGTGCCAAACATATTTGCTATTTCAAGATGAGCTCTATAGGTTCTCTATAGGCTCCTCTTGTTACTGTGTAATCCTTTATTTTATTTGAATTATTTTTAACATGCTATTTATCAAATTGTGCCAGAAATGACAGGCTTAAGAAATAGAAAAGAGAAAAGAAAGAAAAGAGAAAGGGAAAGAGGAAGAAGAAGAAAGGGAAAAAAAAGGAGAGAAAAATAGAAAAAAGAAACAGGAAAGAGTGCATGTAAGTAAACCAAATAGTTAGCCACTTGTTAAACTTAAGATATTGACAATATCTGCAAAATTAAAGATTGTGTGGGGAAAAGAATAAATAAATAAATAAAAATAAAAGAAGAATAGTTATACAAACCAACCATTTTGTGTTATTATGTGGGTGCATGTGTTTGTGTCATGAAATGTACTTACCAATGGAGGCAGAAAGCCGCAGCCCCGCCCATCAGAACCTAGAGGCAGGCAAAGAGAATCCCAGGAAGTCCAGGCCACCAGCAGCCCATCAAGACCTACGAAGACCCGCGGCCACTCATTCCAAAGACAACCGTACACCCCTCCCAGCAGACGGGGGAGGGAGGTCTCAGATGGAGTCCCAGCAGCCAAGGAGCAAGGGTCCGAGGCAACGAGAAGCCAGCCCCCCTCAGCGGCCAGCCCCCTGCACGGCCGGCAGCAGGGCCCCAGGGCCCCCGAGGGCCGCCCGAGCCCCCACAGGGCCCCCCCCCCACGCTGAAGAAGCCAACGCAGCCCCGCGCCGCAGCCCCCAGGGGAGCAGGTCACCACCCACATCAGAACATCCGGCCCCACCCAGGAACCAGGAGGTACCCACACCCCAGGGGGGCAGGGGGGAGAGGCAACCAGCAAGGAGCGGCCAGGAGGCAAGGCACAGGCCCAGACCCAGGTCCAGCCAAACATACAACCACACGCACACCGGCAAGCACACCCGTGTACACATTTATGCACAAACACACTCACCCACACACATATAAACATAGATACACCATATTAACTCGCCCACCCATACTCACGAAGACTGTGACAAATACAAAGACACACATTCATCCATAGCTACCCACTCTCTGAAGATGGGAGCGGAAACCACCCCAGGGCCAACAGTGACCCCAAGACGCCGCCAGCCCGGTCCCCAAGGAACCACCCGACCCCGACCCCGGGTGAGGCATAAGAAATCGGGGTGTGAGATGGCCCACCCCCCCTCCCCCCACCCAACTTATAAGTGTATGTGTTTATGTTGTGAATGAATGAGGTGTATAGGGTGCAGTTAAAATTGAGGGGGCAGTTGTGCCACAAGCACCAACTGCTGGACGTCAGTGCTCGCCCACACTGCCCCCCCAAAAAACCCTCCATGTCTAAAATGCAAATAAAATTTGGGGACAGACAGAAATGAGGATCTGAATGGGGCCACCTCAGCGGCCGCCCCTCATCGACCTCTATGTAACATGCCTGCCCCAAAGGTCCTATATGTATCATGTAGTATGTGTGCATGTGTTGTGAATTATAATGTCTATAGTGCAATTAAAAAGGAGAGGCAAGTGGCCGCGTGACTCTGCACGCAGCCTCTCAACCCTACACCCTACGTGTGTGTGTGTGTGTGTGTGTGTGTGTGTGTGTGTGTGTGGGGGGGGGGGGGGGGGGGGGGGTAAGACCAGGAAGGTGGAAGAAGAAAAAAAAAAACAAAAAAAAAAACACCCAACCTGGAAGAAGAGAGCCAGCAGTCCACTGGCTCAATAGGCACCCCGACCTCCCACACCCCAGCACAGGGCAGGGAGGGGTGATCCCGGGGCCGTGGTGACAGCATCCCAGAGCACTGCAGCACCTGAGACTGGTGCCACCGCCCCCATCATAGAGGGTAGCCCACTCACACTAGACGCCCATTCACTCAACAATAGACACAAACAAGCGACAGGACATGCTGGCCTGAGTTGGAAATACGGTGCCCCGTCCCCACCAACCAATTGTTTGTTTAATTCTAAGTCACTTGCATAGTAATGCAGAAAAATCTGAAGTCTCAGATATTAAAAATACTGGATGTTTCAATGTGGTTAATTTTTGTGTGTGTATTTATCTAATTGATCATGAAACTTGGATTTTGGATGAAATCCTCCCTCTCCCCTCATTGAAATATTCATTGATTTGTTCTCCGTCCAGTATTTTCTATTTACTGGTTTCTTTTGTATCGTGGCTGCTTTTTCAGTGAAGTTTGTGCAGAGAGTCTGCATGAGTTCACTTTGTTTTGTAGCCAGTTAAAATCTCACTTGGCTCAGGAGAGACTTTCATGGAGCTAAAGGCTTTTATAGCGATCTCTAGCTGGAGAGGAAATATTAATTTAAAAGACAAACTGGTCCAGTTTAGATTTACTGAGCAACAAGAGCAAAAAGAGCAAAGCAAACACTTTTCCCCCCAAACAGTCAGGAATGGGAGCAGTGGCCCTGTGGTAGGAAATAGATCTGGAAGCTGCTAATGCACACTTTGCTATTAAGTGTGCCACCTGTGAGTTACTGAATGCACAAGAAACCAAAAATCCAATAAAAACCCGATTACAACAACACTTTATTTGTAAACTCCAATAATACGAGCAGAGTATAAACTCATTTCTGGCACAATGGCGAGCATGTTTGGAAGCAGCGTGAATCCCAGGAGGACGAGAAGTAGATTCACCTGCTGTAGAACAAAATACAGCCAGTCCGCAATGAAAATATATAAAGAAAAAAGCAGTGACAGAAACAGCATTAAAACAACAGGTGTTTAATTTTGCTGCAGTCATCTCGGATGATGAAAGAGCTGGAATATCATTTAATGCTAAGAAAATGAACAGTTGTTTGCACTGAAGGGAAATGGGGACAAAAGAGTGGAACTCTGATTCATTTACACACCGATGGCAGTTTTCCGATTGTTTACAAATCTCTGCCAATGTTATTCAGGATATTTTTCAATCATTTATTTGTGTCGCTCTGACTGTCAGCGAGAAACTAGAAGAACAAATTTAATGGAAGTTGTTCGGGAGGAGGAGCACAGGATAAGGAGGAACGTGTGAAGAAAGTGTGGGGCATTTCCACTGGCACTGGTGAAGTACTAGTCTCCAAATACCAATCTATACAGTTTATATGACTATTAATTTGCCAAATTGTTCATGGTTATCTTGTGCATCACTGGGTGGCCCTTTAGCTGCCTGTGCTAGTAGCAGCACAACCAGGAGATGGTTCAAGGTTTCCTGATCCTCACAAAAGGAAAGTTTTAAGCCTAATCTTAAAAATAGAGAGGGTGTCTGTCTCCTGAATCCAAGCTGGAAGCTGGTTCCACAGAAGAGGGGCCTGAAAGCTGAAGGCTCTGCCTCCCATTCTGTACCCTGGGAACCACAAGTAAGCCAGCAGTCTGAGAGTGAAGTGCTCTGTTGGGGTGATATGGTACTATGAGGTCTTTGAGATAAGATGGGGCCTGATTATTCAAGACCTTGTATGTGAGGAGAAGGATTTTAAATTCTATTCTAGATTTAACAGGGAGCCAATGAAGAGAAGCCAATATGGGAGAAATCTGCTCTCTCTTTCTAGTCCCTGTCAGTACTCTAGCTGCAGCATTTTGGATCAGCTGAAGGCTTTTCAGGAAGCTTTTAGGACAGCCTGATAATAATGAATTACAATAGTCCAGCCTAGAAGTAATAAATGCATGAATTAGCTTTTCAGAATCACTCTGAGAAAGGATGTTTCTAATTTTAGAAATATTATGCAAATGCAAAAAAGCGGTCCTACATATTTGTTTAATATATGCATTGAAGGACATATCCTGGTCAAAAATGACTCCAAGATTTCTCACAGTGTTACTGGAGGCCAAAGTAATGCCAGTATCTGGTTAGACGCCATGTTTCTAAGATTTTTAAGGTCCAAATTTTGAGTGAATTGGGAACAAAATGACTTTTGTCATCTGACTTAATAAATCAGATAAATATAAGTGTCATGTTGTCCTAACAGTGATGTCAGTAATGCATTACTCTAATCTGATTACTTTTTTTCGGTAACGAGTAATCTAACGCGTTACTATTTGCAGTCCAGTAATCAGATTAAAGTAACTTATCCAAGTCACTGTGCGTTACTATTTTTGTCATTTTCCTCAGTACAAAGATATATTTTTGCTTTCTTCTTGCGTCTCGGGGAGTGACGTCTGGCAGATGCGACAGTTAAGTCCTGTTTTCAGCATGAAGACAATAACAGCACAGACACACAAATGTAAACAATGGAGGGAGGAGAGAGATGTGTGTTTTCTAGCTGAAATACAGGAACTATTGTGAGTCTGTGTCAGCTAAAGATGACAACATCAAGGTTAGCTGTGCACTCTAAAACACTACGTCAGATTTGCAGAAACATCTGGAGTCGCAGCACAGTCACACTTACAGAGAGAGTCCCACCAGGTGGTGAAGCAGAGCTGCGGCTAACGCAGGAGCCCCCCCAGCACCCACACAACAAAAGCTGGACTTCAGTGCAAAACCTGTAAGGGGGGGGCTCCAGAAGTTGGTCGGAAAGTATGTAGTAGAGGAAATGCTGACTCACCCTCATTTTGAGGTTGTCATTTTTATGCTGAGGCAGCGGGGGTGCTGCCGGTCTTGTGTCAAAAAGTGATCGTCTGCCAAAAGGCGATTTTCAGTGTTTGCTAAAAAATGATTGCCTGTATTTAAATGGCTGTAAATGACTTGTTGACCTATAATCTGTGAAACATGTCAAACATATCTCTCATGAATGATATCAGGTCATTCTGAGCAACAAACAGCATTTCTATCACAAGGTAGAAGCTGGACTCAGTTTTTGGCAAAGTGACTTTTAGATATAAATCTTTTTTTATCAAGGTAAAAACTGACATTAAAAATGTCTTTTTAAACAGAAATCTTGCTCAGAGCTGCAGAAATCACAACAAATATAACATCGCAGTTATATAAAGATATTTGAAGTGGCCAAAAAGCTCTGGATTGATTATAATGTAGGTACAATAACACAAACTCCTAAAGATTGTTGAAAAACAGGTTATTTCTGCATTTTATATATAAGCCTTCATAAATCATGCTGACTGCACTCTGTTTACCAAAATAAGCAAAGACCTTACACATAAAAATACACAGAAACATCAGGATCACTTTATGGCACAAGACCGGCCGCTGTTGAAAGTAACTAATAAAGTAACTTGTAATCTAACTTAGTTACTTCTAAAATTAAGTAATCAGTAAAGTAACTAAGTTACTTTTCAAAGGAATAATCAGTAATCGGATTACTTTTTCAAGGTAACTATACCATCACTGGGTTCTAAAATAACAAAGTGTAATAAAAAAGGCTTTCTCGCAGGTTTTATCTGTTTATGTTGCACGACACTGTGCAGCAGGAAACCTCTGAATTATGCAGCAGCTCATCTGGTCTTTAACTAGCCAGTAGCAGCTCTCGTCACTCCACTTGTCATGACTCCCACCGGCTCCCTGCAGCTCCCCACATCAAGTTCAAAGCACTAACGTTTGCCTACAAAGTGTCCACTTGCACAGCACCCATCTACCTGAATAGCTCATTCAGATTTATGAGCTACAGTCTGTAACAGAACGATGACCTGAGGTCAGTGCGAGGCAGAAAATTTCAGTTCGATTCTTTACGGTCAGCAGAATTGGCTGAAAAGTACAAACTAATCTAATATGCTATTTAGTCCTGTACGTAAATGGCTGTGCAAAGGTTTGAGGCACTTTAGATGTTTATAGCCACATTTATCAATGATATCATCACACAACATCACGTAGGTGAAGGAAATGCTGTAACTGTAAGTCGCGTGTTTCAAAGGGAAAAAAGGAATTTCCTCTGTTGCTTGAAACCTTGAGATACGTTTGTCAGGTTGATCGCGGAGGCTGGGTGTAGAGGCTGCTGTGATGTGTGGTTTAAAGCTAGAGGTGATCTGCTGTGATGACCCATAAAGGGAACAAGAAGGTAATGAATCTGTTATTCAGCTTGAGCTAACAAAGCTACACTACAGCATCTTACATGTGTGACCTGTATTTTTTTAGTGTGACTTTCAGGTAATTGCTAATATGAAGCCACAGAACTTTAAATCAGAACTCAGCTGCAGCTATGACTCAGTCAGGTCAGGGTCAGCCCCCTGATCTGTTTTTGAAAAGCTGTTATCAGTGGCAGGAGTGTAACGCTGAGGAGACACCAGCTTCAAATGATTGACTGCTGCAGAGGCTAGCTCAGTGAGTTTCAGGTAGACAAAATGAAGGAAGAGTGTTAATTATTGTTGGTAAAAAACAACAGAAAGCACAAACATTCATGCTCTTTTTTTATTAATATGAATGGGATAAAGTATCAAATAAGGCTTTAAAGCTGTGATAAGTAAATACAAAGACAGGGAAAGCAAACCACAAAACCAGACAGAAGAGGGAAACTAAAGCAACAGTCAGGACAGTGAAGACAGTCTTAGTGACAACACTCCATTTGTTTTCAGGGTTGTGGTGGGGCTGGAGCATATGGGCAAAGGGGGGGGGGTGCAGCCTGGACAGGTCTATAAAGGGCTAATACAAAGAGACAGACAACCATCCACACCTACAGCCACTTTAGAAGCACATGTTAATCCGTCTCTGGACTGTGGGCTGAAGCCATAGAGCCTGTAGAGAACCCACGCAAACTCTACCGGAAAGGTGTCCAGTGGATTCAAACCCATGACCTTCTTGCTGTAAGGCAACAGTGGAGGGAACCACTCCACCACTGATACTCCCTCTGTTCTGCAACCTTTTCTCCCATCCACGTGCATACATGGAAAGCTGGAGGCGGGGAGAGCAGCAGCAACACTCAGCAAGGAACAGAGCTGACATCAGTAACAGACACGGCACTGATACAGCATGAAAGGAGGCGCTGGGTGGGATTAATAACTGTGGGCAGGATAAAGGTTTAATAGCATGCCCTATAGCTGTAAGGGTATCAGCTGAGCCATCAGCTGGTGTGGGGTGGCACTGAAATCAGCTGATCTGAGTTTGAATTTCTGGCTTGCTTCATCTAGTCTTAAATTGCGTTCTTTATTGGTTCAGACCTGGTAATAACAGTTAAAAACAAACAAACAAAAGATAATTAATTTTTTTTTGATTGGAAGCACCCAAACCAAACAGTGTTTCTCTCTCTGGCACTGACAGAGCTGTGCTGTAACTCTGTAAGAGTGCAGATACTTTTCTAAATTTGTGTATCTTCATGACCATGAATATGTCTGCTGTGCAGATCTGCTGCTCTGACACAGCCTTTGTAAACACTGTGAAACTATTTTGTATTATCTAACTCTTCCACACTGTTAAAACTGCCGGGGGGCTTTTGGCCTTCAGGCTTGCCGTAGGCTGCTGCTTTGAGCTGTCTTTTGCTGTTTTGTCTTCACAGTCACGTCTTCCAAAAACTCTGGTGCTTGTGTGCAGCTTGGGCATGAGTTATTGATTGTTTTGGCAAAAACTCCAGCCAAGCGGACTAAAAGTGGAATGAAAAAGAAAAGATAAAAAGCCTTTTTCGGGCTGCTCTCCTCACTTTTGTTGTAATTCACCTGAAGTTTACAACCTTGAGCTGCACGAAAGGCTATTTCTGGTGTTTTCTTTTACAGATTCGTACTTCCTTATTTGGATGGGGCAGTATGACTAATGAGTTCTTTTACTTTATATCTTAAGTTTGGTGAACTGCTGTTTACAGTTCAGTAAGGTTAATTCAGTTTTATGTATGGACCAACAAATTTATCAACCTTATTTCTGATGTCTTATCTGAAGAAAAAAAAGGAACCAAAGGAAAAAGAAAACAGAAGCTTATTTTCTGATGCTGGTGAAGCTTTGCTTGAATCAGGAATACGGTGAAAAATAGTCCAGCAATGTGCAAAACTCCACCCAAAATGATCTTCATTTAGTTCTCAGATGTGTTATCGGAGCTTCCATGCCTGACTATTATGATTATGAAAGAGGTGTTTTAGAGTCTAATAATCACAACGCTACTAAAATGTAATTGGGTCACTGAGAGTCACAGTTTGATGTGAAATACATGACAGTATATATTATCCATGATTACAGTATTAGCTGCAAAATCACTCCTTTTATTTCTGCTGTTAGACTTTTGTTACTGTGGTTACCAAAATAAATGTTTTCATTCAAGACACAAAAACAAAGATGAAATAGATATATTGATATTTTTGTTTCATTGAATTTTTAGATTGTTCTGTGAGGTTAGCAGTCTTGTTTTCAACATGACCTTCCAATAAGCTAAAAACAAAGAGCAGTAATTAATTAGTCACCTTTAAGAGTTTACAGTAGTCTTGATTTTAGCTTGGATAACCCATGGTTAAACTGACCTTAACAAAACACAACAAAACAAAACAGTGCTTAAGTAAAATGAAATATGTCTGCACATCGTGTGAGGAGAAAGGCTGGTCAGTGTGTTGCTGCAGATGCAGGAAACACTGGAGGGCAGCAGCAGCCTGCAAATGATCAGCGCCAAACAATTCAAGAGGAGTCGGGTGAAGTATTCGCTGAATGTCTGAGAACGACTGAAGGATTTCCAAGGGAACAGCCCCAGTTACAGATGACAGCTCAATAATCAATCACACAGAAAATAAAGATCCAAAATATCATAACATATTGGAAAGACACAACAGGGTTTAGTATTTGTGTCAACACAGCAGCTGCAAAGCTGTCACTATAAACCACCAACGACAGGCAGCAGCTACACAGTCCGTCACCGAAGTCTTTAAAAAAAAAGGCATTTTAATAACACAATCCTCTCAGATGTTACTGTCAGCTCCCTGCTGAGGCCTGAAGGCAGGACAGGATTGTTTACAGCTGTCACCATGGGAACGGCATGTGCAGATGACAAACTAGCCTCGATATGAATGTGTGATTGATATATATATATATATATATATATATATATATAGCCAAAGCATTCATCTAAATCATTGAATTCAGGTGTTCCAGTTACTTCCGTGGCCACAGGTGTATAAAATCCAGCACCTAGACATGCAGACTGCTTCTGTCTACCTTCGCTCTTATTGTTATCTCTTTGTGACTACAGTTCTCCAGTCCCAATGATCTTCCAATGTTATTGCTGATCAGTGAATCAATGTTTTGTTCATTCCTGTCATACAGCTCGATGTCATCCGTGTAGAGGAGGTGGCTGATGTTTGCTCCGTTCGGTATCCATAGCCAGCCCTGTTAATGATCTGGCTGTGGGGATTTAGCCATAGGTTTAATCTCTGTCTCTCTCCACAGTGTGTCTTTTGTCCTGTCTCTCTCTCCCCTCACCCCTAACCGGTCCCAGCAGATGACCCCCCCTCCCTGAGCCTGGTTCTGCTGGTTTCTTCCTGTTAAAGGGAGTTTTTCCTTCTCACTGTCACCAAGTGCTGCTCATATAGGGGGTCGTTTTGATTGTTGGGTTTTCTCTATAATTATTGTAGGGTCTTTACCTTACAATATAGAGTGCCTTAAGGGGATTGTTTGTTGTAATTTGGTGCTATATAAATATTAATATTAACCTCCAAGTTTCAAGAAAGAAAAATATATTTGTATCCTAATGGTGGAGAAACTAACAGGACTGAGCCAAAAACTGCAATCAGAAAGCCAGAAAAGTTCTGAAAACAGTCTAAAAGGTCTATGACTGAATAAAACTGGAGGGGTTATGTAAAAAAATTCAATATGACAGAATTACTGTGAAATGGAAGAGATTCTGTTGCCAGGCAGCAAATCTCAATGTGAGGTTATGTTCTGAAGATCTTTTTGGAACGATTAATATGAAATTATCTCTAAACTCTGGATCAGTTCAGCAGCAGCAGTTTGTTTCAGACTGAGAGATACACTCTCATCCCACAGACTTAAATTCTTCCCTTCTGTCAGATGCCACTAACATTTTCTTCACCAGGTGTCCTTTGGATTTGAAGCTCACTGATCACAACAACACTGGATGTCAAGAGATAGAGCAGCTTAATTATCCACATTTGAAAGTTGGAAAGGTGGCAGGGTTAGTCAAAAGAGGCCACCGTTCATGTGCTGTTTGGGAGCTTTTTGTGGTCACTTTATGCTGAGGTTTAGGTGTTAAAACTTGTTGGTTATGTTTAGGAAAATGAAGTGAAGGAAGTGAAGTGAAGGAGGACATGCAGAGAGTTGGTGTGACAGACGAGGATGCTCTAAATAAGGTGAGATGGAGGCACATGACCCTCCCAGTGGCAACCCCTAATGGGACCAACTGAAAGAAGAAGAGGAAAAGATTGTGGTTTGATTTCAAATATGAGCCAGTAATCATGGAGGTTGAAAAATGACATTTAAACATTGCATTTGAATATAACTCAAAGGGGTCCTTTACAAGCCTCCTAATGTGACAAGCTGGGAGAGACCTGTTTCAACCCTGTGTGTCAAGGTACGACTAGTGGCCTATCAGGTACTGGGCCAGGGTCCGAAATGGTCAGGTCACGGTCTTCACTAGATATTCATGCCAGAACATGAAAAAAATACATCTGAAAGAAGTGGCTGAACCACTTTATGAGAAAACTTCACCGATTTGTTATCAGTTAAAAAAGTAGGTGACCTTCTGCAGCGAGTAAAAGGAGAAGGTGTGGAGTTGGTTGGCTTGGCCAGTGGTTGTGCTCACTGCCAGGTAAAATCAGTGTGTTTGACAGGTGGCTGAGGGACAGAACACACCAAACAAACAAACAGCCAGACACACATGGAGCTGAGGAAAATGCCCAACTGCAGGGACAGATGCAAACGATTCACTGCCTGGAACAGTGCTGATGCTAACGGCTGCTACGCTCCACAGATCTGCTGTTAGCTCCTTTGTTTATCTGAACAGCTGCTCAGAGATGAACACTTAAATGTACCTTCAGCTGGAGGCAGAGACGATGTCTTCTATACCCCCCATCCATCTTCTTAACCACCTTTTCTGGTCTTCCTTACATGTCTTTATGCCTGCACCGTTTCATGCTCAGGGTTGGATCAGAGTAGCTGATCATACAGATAAGTTACAATATTTCCTGGACTGAATGTTATCTTTTAATTTTTACAATAAAATAGTTGATTCTAGGGTGGGTGTCAGGGCTCATTCCTCCAAATCTAACCACAGAGGCAGAGAGTGAAAAGTTTAAATAATCTGTATGAGCTTTACAGGTACTGTTATTGAACTTTGTTTAACTTTGAAAACAGCTAATCCCCCTGCTTCCTCCTGCTATAGTTCATTAACTCATCCGCTTTCTTCACACTGCTAAATATGTATTTATCCCCAAGTCATATTTCTGTTACAGATAATAAATTGGCATATGAGTGCGTGCATAGGCTCTGTCTCTGTGAAATTTATCTGAGGCATGCTATCATTTTTAGCTTATTCCATTTTATGATTGATTTCCATAATAATGATCTGTTCTGTTGTTGTTGCTGTTGTTTGTCTGTGTTTCTCTGTTTATTTCACAATAAAAACTTCAAACAATGATCTGACATGAAGAAATAATTAATGCACTCTGCTAGTGCAAATATTGTGTAACTTTGTATTCACAGTGACATATTTTGCCATTATTTACTAACTCAGTATAACACTTGCTGCTTATAATAGCAGCACAGAAACTGTTGAGGCACAAAACTAAATAAATAACTAAATAATAATAACCTAAAACAGTTTTGCACAAAACACATCCCCAAGCTGGAAATGTGTCTTTTATTGCTAAAATCGTTGGGACCCTCCTGGGCTTTTATGTGCCATATGGAGCCAAAAATATATACACAGGTTTTTACTGCTGCCAAATCCTCCACCAGATGATTTCAGTGATAAACACATGCAGCATCAGAGGAGGAACCAGTCCAACTTCTTCTGAAATATGTTGTATTCCTGACATAAAAGCTGGCTTAGCGTTTGCTTCAGGACTCTGTTGTGGTCTTTTTGGTGGTTGCAAACAAAGAACTAAAGCTGCAGATAAAACAGACGGAGTCAGAGAAATAAGAAGAATGTAAGCATTACACACAATAAAACTCAAGTTAAACCCAGAAGGAGCAAGAGGATGAAGGGATGATGAAATCCTGCCAGAATACCATGTCTAGCTTGTCAAATTAACATGCTTTTTTATATATATTTATTTATTTATATATATATATATATATATATGTTCCCGTGTCCAAAGAGCAGATAAATGTTTATTTGTTCTCCAGGTGTCAGCAGTGGAGAGAGTATGTAAGAGCCCCATATGGGTTTTTTCAGATGTGAGTTCAGAGGCTGTAAAGCTCTGTGACAGAGCAGACTGTGGTCAAACACCAGCGGCCAGCAGGCAATTTACTCCACACCAAACATTTATTAGAGTCTAAGCTGCTGCTGCTGATGGAGGTTTATCTTCCAGGTTCGCTTCTTTCTCCCTCTGATCCTCTGCTCACTTCTCCTTCCTTTCGTTGTCCCTTTTCATTTTTCTGTGTTTATTTGAAACTGAACTTTTTCACTCTTAAATCTTTGCCTGCATTCAACATTACACTGCGCACACATAGAGTTTAGAGCCCAGTGATATCAGATTCTTTTGGATAAAGTTGATATTTACAGAGTTAAAAGTTCCAGTATTGATCCATAGGCTGATATCATTTCATGCTCTTTGTGTGTGCATATTAAAGTTATACTGATCCATGCTCTGCTGCATGCAAACACAGGCAGAGCTGCTCTGCTGGGAAAAAAAGTTTTCATATTGATCAACACACACACACACACACACACACACACACACACACACACACACACACACACACACACACACACACACACACACACACACACACACACACTATTACTGATAGAGCTATGGCAGGCACATACTGGCTAGTTTTGGCCTGATCTGGGGTTGAATGTGAATGCTGTCAGCTGCAGTGGTTCTGATTCTGGATAAAATTAAGACCTTCAGCTCATCCATCAGCATTTGGATGTCCTGGCGCCTCTTTCCTCCTTTCTAGCCTGTGCCTGCCTTCATGAGTTGGAAATTTGTCATGGCAAATTAATTGTTAATTTACGGTAGGGGGCGATTCACACATCAGTCCTAACTTCTCTGAGGATGCCAATTCTAACTAATCAGTGCTGTGAATATCTTTACGAAATGGGGCAGATTTCAAATGTTTTCAAATGATTTGATTCACAAATGTCAGAAAAACCCTCATGAGCAGCATCCTGGGGTGACATCTTTATCTGAGCTGTTGTCACAAACACTCCCCAGTGTTAAAGACAATGCTGTCCCCCCACCACCTGACACCCAGGTGCTGCACCATGATGTTACTGTGCCAATACAAAGACCTCTGATCTCTCCATTTGTGTTTATGGACACATATTTTCTATTTTGTGTGTGTGTGTTCCTCAACACAGTCATCTGTCCAGTGTCATATGTACTGGTTTATGTATTTTCAACAAAGTGAGTATGACATATGTTAATTATTAGCAAAAGATCACAGTTTGGGGTCAGGAGTTGCCACTTCCTGTTTTGGGTTGCTTGTTTGTTTGCAGCAAAACCACTGGTCCAATTCATACCAAATTTGCACAAAAGATGACCACTGACCCCTAGATCCCCTGATTTTGCCATAATTCAGTCTGGTAAAAAAAATTTTTTAAAAATCCCCAAAAACTGAAAAAAAAAAAAAGCTCACAACATCCCCTTTACTATTGGTGGAAAAATGCACATCAACCAATTAAAAATTATATGGCAGCATGTGACATTTGGTTCCAGAGCAACAGGTGAAAGCTGTGAGAGTGACGGGCAAAAGACAGACAACGAAAATGATAGCAAGTTAGTGTGTAATTAGTGTGTTTAGTCTAGTCATGGTGTCTGTCTCCAGGTGTATAACAGGAGGAGTGACACACCAAGAAGTGTCAGGCCTGTGATGGCGCCCTCTGTCTGTGGTGGACAGGAACTGTTTTTTGGAGGGCACAAATAATTAGTTTGACAGCTGATTGTTCTGTAAAAAATGCCCGAGGCCTTGGCCGCATTTTAATGTAAATAATTGTAATACTTTGTGGTTTGCTAATTTTGTATATAGGTTTTTGAAAATTACAACTTATATTTGTATTTTATGTTATAAAAATAGTTTGTTTAACATGTTTGTGGTTAAAAAAAAAAAAAAACTAACTTCTTTCTCTTTGTAACATTTGATCAGGATATCATCCGGACACACGGCTGTATATCACAACTTCTGACTCTATCAATCCCATCACTCAATTCTGTTATTATTGCCCACCCAAAAAATCATGTATGTTCTCATTATAAACAGACTAGCTCTTATATAGCACTTTTCTACTCTGTCTAAGCACTTATACAACACATTCACCCATTCATACAAGCACTTCCATGAGTAACTAAGCTAAGTGCTTATTGTCTAACATTCACACACCAAGGCTTGCGTCAGAGAGCAACTTGGGGTTCAGTATGTGGATACTTTGGCATCCAGCCAGGAGCAGCCAAGAATTGAACCACCGACCTTCCAATCAGTAGGTGACCTGCTCTACCTCCCGACCTACAGCCACCGATAAGAGAGAAGAGATAAAGCTTTTACAAAAAATGAAAATGACCATAAAATGAAAGTTATTTTACTTCAACTTTTTAAACCTTGGAAAATGATGGGCTTGGACAGCAGGACCTGTGTGTTATCTCGGTGATTCAGTGTTTGGAGAGTGACGTGTTTGCGAGACGGACAAAGTTCAAATCAGCTAAAATGTGTGCTGGGGGCGGGGTTTGTTGTACCCAGCACCATTGCTTTTCTTCTACTTTCCAAATCACACTGTCATGAAAAACATGTTCGCGAATGCAATCAAGGAGATTGCTTTTTCTTTACAAAGCCATGTTTTACTATAAGCTCTGACAAGCCAAACAGAAGCACTTTTGTATCATTTCAGGGTTCATGCGTGGGAACAGGGAGACTGGCCATCGGGTCAAACTGAACAATGGCCAGTTTAACCTCTCTGAAACTATATCTTAGGACTAGACCTTATCAGGCAGAAGGTGTTTCAGGCCATCTTGAAGCCCTTGGGCTACATGTTTAAAAGAGAGTTTAGAAGACAAACATGGGGCTGTTCTTTATGATGGACACGGTCTTCCAGAGTCTCGGTGGCCAAAAATAACCAATTTTTTTTCTGCCATTGTAATACATTCACACTGATATTTACTGCCACCAGGAAACAGTCAGATACTCTCACTCCAAAGTCAGAAAAAAACTTCCTCCTTCTCCCGCCCACTCTACTTTTATATTACTAAAATGCCAGCTGCATCAACAAAAGCCTTAAATAGTGTTACTAACACACCTGAGTTCTATGTGACAGCATTTAGCTTTAAGAAGTTTGTGTTTTCACTGAATCTTTTTCTCCTTTGGGGCTCAATGCAGCTGTAAGCACTCACTGCTGAGACCTTTCAGACCTGCATGCTCAACTTGCTGATGCTGTCTCTCAAATGTTCTATTAATATCTGCAGGCTAACACGTTAACAAGGTAAGAAACACTGATTTCTGCTGCCTGCAAACTCTGAAAAGACTTGTTGCTGCAGTTTGAGTGAAACTGGCAAAAAGACTGGCAACTTTGATTGTTAATGATCATTTTAGATATTTACATGGTTTCTAGGTTAGGTTTTATTTTGGTGAGTTGGCAGATTTTTGTTTGAAGGAGAGGTGGATAGGATGAATGTATTTTTTACTTTTCCTTAAGTCAAAGTGAAAAACAAGCTAAAGAAATGTGAGACAGGGATGAAACTCATGTCAATTAGAAACAACAAAATATAGAGTCCTAAAACAGTGTGTCTTGTGCCTCAATTTGCCTCATGTAGGAGGTAATTTAATAGACTGAAGCCAGAGTACATCTTCTCTACGTGACTTGGCTCAGCGTGCTGTGGAGGCCAGGGTTCCAGTTCTTAGCATGGCAGAGGGGGGGCGTGGATGTGTGGGAATGTGGATGTTTGGCAAGAAGATTAAGGTAACTGAAGCTAACAATGAAATCTTTGCATGTTCGATTTCCTGTTAATCCTGTTCTTCAAAGGTTGCTAATTGCTAAATCCTGCAGCCATCATCTTGTTTGCCATTCCACTCATTACCTGCCTGTATTAACATGACTGACTAGAGGTTAGAACTGAAAAATGCAGCAATGCTTCTTTAATGTTTCATGTTAGACTGAGGGCAGTGGCAGCCACACTGACTCGCCATCTCATCTGGAGGTCCAAAGTGGTGGTAGCTGGTTAGCATGCTAACTTGAGTAAATGTCAACACAAAACATCTTGGACATAACGTTTTAGCTGTTCATCTTTCATATTTTATTGATTCTTTAGTTAACTTTTGAAGCATTTTAGTTTTTAAACTACTAATTTGATACAATGCACCATCAATTATAGTCTTGTACATGGACTCTATGCAAAATATTGTATGCATATTATATATGCTCACAGAGGTTTACTCCCACATTTCATATACAGCAACAGTATGTATGAGAAATTCAGCATCACCTGTGGAGGAACAAGATCAACTCAGCAAGAAAAGGCTGTGTGTGTGTGTGTGTGTGTGTGTGTGTGTGTGTGTGTGTGTGTGTGTGTGTGTGTGTGTGTGTAAAACCATGCATGTTTTCTGAAGCATCATTAATACAGCAGCATGACCAGAGGGAGAGAAGGAGACGCTCTTACTGAAGAAATAAAAAAAAACTCCTAGGGTTAAGTAGCTATGCAATGATTTTGAAATGCCCAAATGTAAAAATATGCTACACAATAATAGGAAAAAAAAGACACCTGCAGCAAAACCTTCAGTAACCTACATGTATAACAGTTTTAGTCCGTATTTAGGTGACCAACTTCTCTCATTTATTGAACTGGTTTGTTGGTCCCGTATGGCAGAAAACAGTTGGAGGAAACAGTCTGCATGGCTGCTTTAGGAAAAATATTTGGATTTGACTCTGCAGTTTGGATCAGTTGTTTCCTGTGTGGAGGCAGAGATTTCCCACAAGTGGCCAGAATGACACCAGAATGTAATATGGACAGACTGGGAGCCTCAGAGTGCTCAGATTTTTACTCCAAAAGATGGAGAAAATCACTGTTCCAGCTATTTGGTCCAAATTGAGATATGCTGCAGGGCCAAAAGAAGGCTGACACATGGACGTTAGACCCATACATGATAGTTGAGCATCACTTTCAAAAATCATGCTTTTAGCCAAAACTTTTTGCTGTAACAGCCTAGACTCCTCTGATTTCAGAATATCCTCTTCCTTCTATTTGGACAAAAAGCATTCAAATGGTCAAATAAGGAAACCAAGAAACAAGGTTCCAATTAATCTCAAAAGTGCTGTTGGTCATATTTCTTCACACCAAACTTTGAGGAGCACTAAAGCAGGAAGTGGCCTTTGATGGAAAATACTCATCAGTCAGGAGTCCTCTTTAATTGGACTACAGTAATCCCTCACTTATCGCAGGTGTTACGTTCCAGGACCACACAGGACATAAGTGAAAATCCACGAAGTAGGGACGCTATATTTATTTGAATACTTATACATCATTTTAGTAGTTATACACTATTTTAAGTTTTTCTAAACCCTCCCCACACACTTATACACCAAATATATACATTACTGTACAACACATGTGAAGAACGAGTACCGCAAAAACCCGCGAAAAAGCCAAAATACCGTGATAAATATTTTACACTAATATTGATTGAAAACCCGCGAAAAAGCAAGTCTCCGAAAAGCGAACTGCAAAGTAGCGAGAGATTACTGTACAGAGCTTAAATCGCTAACTGAGTAGACATTTTCATTCTTAAGTCTCAGCAGTTTTTACATCTACTGGTGATATGATTTCTCTTCATTGGCTCTCTGTTAAATCTAGAATAGAATTTAAAATCCTTCTCCTCACCTACAAGGTCTTGAATAATCAGGCCCCATCTTATCTTTAAGACCTCATAGTATCGTATCACCCCTCTTCTGTGGATTCAGGAGACAGACACCCTCTCTATTTTTAAGATTAGGCTTAAAACTTTCCTTTATGATCAAGCTTATAGTTAGGCTGGATCAGGTGACCCTGAACCCTCCCTTAGTTATGCTGCTATAGGCCTAGGCTGCTAGGCTACATCGAGATGGCAGAGTCACGCCCTTCTGCTGCTTTCATCACGCGTTCTTGGTTCCAGACCGAGCACCGGCACCAGGTCAGTGGAAAAAGGCCCTGAGTGTTTCTTTTCATTCACCTGTTTTTACTCTGTTTATACTCCACTCTGCATTTAATCATTAGTTATTATTAATCTCTGTCTCTCTTCCACAGCATGTCTTTTGTCCTGTCTCTTTCCCCTCAGCCCCAACCGGTCCCAGCAGATGACCCCCCCTCCCTGAGCCTGGTTCTGATGGAGGTTTCTTCCTGTTAAAGGGAGTTTTTCCTTCCCACTGTCACCAAGTGCTGCTCATTGGGGGTTGTTTTGAGTGTTGGGTTTTCTCTGTAATTATTGTAGGGTCTTTACCCACAATACAAAGCGCCTTGAGGCGACTGTTGTGATTTGTCCCTATATAAATAAAATTGAATTGAAATGATTTTATCTGCTGTTTAGCTCGTTTAAGTCGAACTCTGTTTTTTTTTTCAACTCAACTCATAACTGATATCATTCACTTCTCTCTCACTTCTGGTCAGTTTCCATCTTTACTTAAAAAAGCTGCGATTACGCCTGTGTTTAAGAAACCTGGTGTCGATCCCAGCAGTCTGAATAGCTTCAACCCTATTTCTAATTTACCATTCATTTCCAAAGTTCTTGAACAAACTGTGGCTGACTAGGTTCATACTTTCCTCTCTGACAATAGTCTCTTTGAAGAATTTCAGTCTGACTTCCATCCCCTACATAGTACCAAGACACTTCTGGTCAAGATCACCAGTGATCTGCACATAGCAGCAGATTCTGGACTTTTAACCACCTTCATCCTCCTCAATCTCAATGCAGCTACATGTATCTCACACTCTGTTCTCCTTCATAGATTAGCTTCCATAGGTTTCACTGACACCCCACTGTCCTGGTTCAAGCCATAGCTCTCGGTCTCACCCATTCTGTTCAGCTTAAAACCTTCAAATTTTGTCTCCTCCCAGTCACTTCTGGGTTTTGTTCTTGGTCCTCTCCTTTTCAACATCTACCTCCTACTGCTTAGAAAATATGGTATTCATTTTCATTTCTACTGGATAACACCCAGCTCTACATTTCATCTAAGCCAACATCTATTCCCCCCCTGCCTTCCCTCTCTGACTGGCTCCTGGAAAAAAAAAAAAAAAAAAAATCTGGGTCTCACACAGTTTTCTTAAACTAAACATTGATAAAACAGACATTCTGCTTGTTGGCATAAAGTCCGATATTGCCAAATCAAATCATTTTACACTTACTACTGACAAATGTTTTGTCCCTATTTCACCAGTTCAAGAGTTTGGGTGTCATACTGGATAGCTCTGTGAATCCTGGAAGTAGGGGAAGTTGAAACCTTTACTCTGCAGACTATACATGCATATTAGGAATATATTGGGCAATTAGCCAATTAATTAATTAATGAAAATATGCTGCTAGAGACCATTTTGGTAATACTTTCAGTATCGACACATTTGTGACGTGCCAAATGAATCTGCCAGGGGGGCAGAAAAATTAATAACAACTTCACCTCTTGAAGCCAAATTCAACAAGCTTTTTGTATAAGAGACACTTGAGGGACGTTTTAAACATTGCTGTGTCAGAGCAACACGCAAACTTTGGACAATAATCAACCCTAATAATAACTATAAGTCAGAAAGTCAAAATTTCCCCCTGCAACTCTTCCAGATTTGATGACTCCGAAATGAATATGCTTAATCCATTCTAATTTTAGTCATAGTATGGTGCCCTCTCCAGTGACTCTGTCATGCTTGGCAGACTCCTCAAAACTGCAGCAGGTTCAGTTTTAATGAGAAGTTGCTGTCTGTTATGGGTCCAGGAACCTCCAGGGTTTAAGGGGTTAATTAATAATATTTCCCATTCCCTTCACAAGATATTAGCTGTTGAAAATTAATTGTATATAAATGAAATTTCTAAGAGACAGGTTTGAAATGCTAAATGCCCATGTGTCTTAGGGGCCACACATACCAGTGGAGTGTGACTCCTGAAATACCCACACACTGATGTGACATCACAAATAATATCCTCTAACAACTGTCCCTATTTCCCTATGTCTACTTCCTCTAAAAGCTGCGGTTTCATGACTTTCACTCCCTGAACTGACACTGTCTACATCAGTAGGATGGTATTTGATTTAATAAACATATTTTCTAGCACAGCTGCTCATCGTTTGCATGGATGATTCAAGCAGTAAAAAGAATTGAGTCATCTAATGAATGGAATTTAGACTTACAGACTTTCAGACCTGAAGAATACACTTCCTATTCTTACACTTTACAAGCACAAAAAGGTCCATCCTCAAGGGCCGGCAGAGTTTTACTCAGTCTTATCTCTTGCCCTTTGACTGATTTGATATTAGCTCTGATATATGATGAGTGAACTGAAAACATCTTTGTATTGAAAATCAAATAAGGGATAGTGTCGGCGAGCGTATCCTACTGATATAATCATTTCCCTGTTTTTATTAGCAAATTGATATGCCATCGGGCTGCACCATTGGTTTAACCTCCTAATCAGGTATCGCCTCACTCACCCCACTGCTACTGCTTCAATTAAGCCTGAGACAGGGGAGAGAGGGATGGGCACAGAGAGAGAGAGAGAGAAATAATGAGAGATGATGTAATGAGACATGGTGAAGAAGATGCAGGAATATGAAAGTGGCTGATGGAGACAGATAGATGGAAAGATTCTCACATATGAAAGAGCAAACAGAAGATGAAAAGCAAGAGAAGAAGGCCTGGAGGATGAAATTGTTTATATTTTCATTTATTCCTTTTGTCTCAAGATGTTTTGTCTGCTTATGCTCAGGCTGTTTTCATACTTCCCGCTCCTACACCTCGAGGGTTTCTTTTAATCTCCGTCTCAGCTGTGCTGTGGTTATTTGTGTCAAAATTCATACTGCTTATTGTCCTTTTTACCAAACGTGTCTACACTCATTTGTTAATTGCCAGTTGTGTTTTATGAAATGATTCATATCCTGTGATCATCTGTGTTTGTCTCTGATAATTTTGCAGCTTGGGGAATATTCTTATTTACTTTATTTCTGAGCATAAAATGGGAAAACAAGCTAATATATATTGGTGTACTTTTGTGGAGGAGTTGGAAACCCTAATTTTTATTTTGATCAGAGCCAGGCTCGGAGTTCACCAGCACCCTCTGCTACATGTGTGTCTGTACTAGAGTTCAGACTTAGAAACCCTTAGAAGCCCTGCTTCTTTCTCAGGTTTCCATCATTTTTTTCCCTTCCCCACATTTATGGACTCCTTTTACAGCATGTGATCAATGCCAAGTTCTCTGCTCCAGTAAAAAACGTTATTTCAAACCTGAGTGACTTCCATGTATTATATTCATATTCTATCATGTCACTTTTAAATTGTGCTTTCCTTCAAATTATTGTCGGATAGGTGTAGCTGTGGCCGAGGCAGATCTTTGAATAAACAAACAAGAAGATACTGGCTGCCATGAGCGAGCATCTTATTATTTTCATGTGTTTCAGATTTTTCTGAGAAAAAAAATAAAACTCCTTAAAATAAGTTTATACATTTTTATTGAAGACTCAGATAGTCAACAGTCAGACCAAGGATACCTTCCTCTTCTTTCAAATGCCTCTGCCTCACCGTATCCCAGCATCCTCCTCTGTCACACCAACCCTCTGCATGTCCCTCCTTCACTACATGAACCTCCTCTGACGTCTTCCTCTTTTCCTCCTGCCTGGCAGCTCCATATTCAACATCCTTTATCCACTATCCCTCCTCTGCACATGTCCAAACCATCTCAATTCAATTCAATTCAATTCAATTCAATTCAATTCAATTCAATTCAATTCAATCAAAACAAAAAGTTGCCTCAAGGTGCTTTGTATTGTAAGGAAAAGACTGTACAATAAAGAGAGAGAAAACTCGACAATCAAAACTACCCCCTGTGGTGTTCCAGACACAGAAGCATTGAACCCATAGAGTAAAGAGGGTTTTGAGTTAATGTTGTAGTGACGGTGCTCCTGTGTGGTGGAGGTTGGTTGTATTGTTAAGTTGTAGTTGGAAGAAAATAACCAGTCGCCACGGGAGGGCGCTTTGGGTAGAGAACCGCTGGTAGCAAAAAAAAAAACCAATAAATCATGGTTGCTGTGTGAAACTTCCAGTTGTCTGCTTGACAAGTGTTTATGGGATCCAATATCATACACAACACCCCCTATAAGCAGCACTTGGTGAGAGTGGGAAGGAAAAACTCACTTTTAACAGGAGGAAACCTCTGGCAGCACTCCAGCTCAGCCTCCTGTCTTTGTGTCAGAGCCACCATCACAGCAGGTCTCACTACCATCTTATAAACCTTCCCTTTCACTCTGGCTGCTCTCCTTCTGTCACAGATCAACCCTGACACTCGTCTCCACCCACTCCACCCTGCTGCACTCTCTTTTTCACCTCTCTTGTGCAGTCTGCTGCTTTGGATGTTTGACCCCAGGTTTTTAAAATTATCCACCTTCACTCCCTTTGCACCTTTCCACCCATCTCCCTCTCATTCACACACATGGATTCTGTCTTGCTCCTTTCATTCCTCCTCTCTCCAGAGCATACCGCCACCTCCCTAGGTTCTCTTCATCATCTGTCAGCCAGTCCATCACCACTGCAAACAGGAGAGGGCTCACAGCATATCGCTCTGATGTAATCCCCCCAGCTTCATCCCTCTGTAGTTTCTACAGCTCTGCAAATCAGCCTTGTTCTTGGAGATCAGTACCTATACACTTCTTCTCCATTCCTCAGGCATCCTCTCACTCTCCATGACTGTATTTCACAGTTGGGTCAAAAAGTCCACTGCCCTCTCTCCTAGACGTCTCCATACCTCCACAGGTATGTCATCAGGACCAACCGCCTTTCCACATGCTCTTCATAGCTGCCCTCACTTTCTCTTTAACAATCCTCTTTACTTCACTATCTTTCCTCCATCTGTCCTCCTCTCTCGCTCATTTTCTTATTCCTTCCATCTTCTCAACACTCTCTTCACTTGTTAACACATTTCCATCGGTATCCTCAATCACTCTGCCCTACTGCACATCCTTTCCAGCTCTATCTCTCTGCCTAGCCCATTGATACAAGTCGTTTTCTCCTTCTTCAGTGTTCAGCCTCATGTGCAACTCACTATAAACCTTTTCTTTTGCCTTTGCCACCACTCTCAGTACTCCTTTCTACTTTTTCAATCTTCCTGATTATCCAGCTTTTTCTTGTGCTAAACTCTTTGAATATTGTGCATAATAGCAAATAACACTGAATGCATGCCATATATGGTATATGCTATATACATATACTATATGGTTTTTCGCTGCATTGTTCTGTTTCTATATACCGATATGATGACAGACACACCTTAGCAAAGATTGAGCCTTAAGGGCCCTTAAACTGAGCAGACAGTGTGCAGGTTCTGCTTCAGTCCGGTCCACTTTAACCCCCCTTAAACTGCATGTGAAATCATGAAAGACTAGGCAGAAATTCTACTTTAAAAAAACAAGTCGTTACAGCATCTGCTTGTCTTTAGTCTTCTCTTGTCCTCCAGTCACACTGGAAGTTGCCCAACACAGCATGGCTCTTGAAGCTTGCTGTTGCGGTAAATATTTTGCAGCATGATCACTGGTGATGGCTAACATGACAAACATCTGGAAATAGGCTAGCTCCAGTCATTCAGTAGCTGACAAAGATGGCTTATCTTGGCGCTGAGCAGTTGGAACTCCAGCAGACCAATACTGAATAAAAAGCGGATGGCTGGATGGTGCCCTGAAACTTTCCTTTGTTGGGACTTGGAATGATGAAGACTGATCCTGTTGGTCTGCAGAGCAGTTCTCCAGAGTTGGAGTAACTGAAAAAGGGAGAGCGGGAAAGAAGACTCATTTTTGCAGAGATAGACAAAAAAAGTCTAGGACAGAGAGAAAGTGAAGATATTATATCACGTGGTCCAGAAGAGTGAAACAGCAAACCAAAGGCAAAATGTTTTACGCAGTCCCACATTTGGTCATGAACTAAGAAACTCAAATATGACTGTTGCAGTCAGCTTACATATAGTTGTGTGAGGCTGAATAACTTCAGACAGACTAATAACGGTGCTTAATCTGGATAAGGGGTTAACACTCCTCAGAAATCATTTAGCTTCCTGTGAAGGTTTTCAGCAGCTCTTCTGTAAACTGCAGCAGTAGCTTGGCTCTGGAAATCACTGTGTTCTCTTGCTAATTACGCCCATGTAATGGAGCCACCTGAGTGAGTTCAGCGTTGGCTGCTCTTTGCTGCAGGCAGGAGACTCCATCTCAGTTTAATGGGGACTTTGTCATTCAGGCCTGCAGCTCCCTGATGCAAACAGCAAGTACTTAACTGGCTCACTTTACCTTCCCCCTTCACTCTGCCTTTTATTTTCCTCCCTTATTTCACCTTCCACTCTGCTGCTGCCTGGGATTATTCCCATATCATTATTTCACATTACTTCAATTTCCACCCCCCTAACTTGGTGCTGTTCATTTTCATTATTATTTCTTCCTATTTGTCCATATTATATTCTTCTCCCTTCCTCTCTCCTACAGCACATCTTTTTGGGGGGTTAACTGAGTTTTGTTTTCCTTCTTCCTCTTCTCCAGGACTTCATTATCAATGTTTGCAAAATAGTCAACATTCAAACCTGGGCAACTGCAACTGGAGACCTTCAGCTGGTGTCAGACCTGTTAGTCAGTGCAGGACAGGAATGTCCTTCACAAACATTCGTCAATGTCTTGGGAGAGCCTAAACTGAGGAGGAATATATGAAGTATGTTGTGATGTAGCCTACAGCTGGGGGTCTGTCACTGCTGTGCTTCATGCTGTGATGAATGACAGTCACAGCTAGAGCCTGGCTCCACAGCGAAGAATTGAAAACCAAAATTTGAATGAAGCTGAAAGTGGAGGATTGAGTGAAAATGAAGGAACAAAAATGATGAAAACTTAAAAGGAAAGCCACTGTTCAGATAAAGTTGGAAGCCAGTGGGAATCTAATTATTATGCATTTTGAATTCAAGGTAAAAACAAGATGAATGAACTTTGGAATTAACATCTGAAATAACATTACAGTTACAAAGACAACAACAATGAGAGGTGGCTGAAATGTAAATGAGTGTTTGGAAGAAAAACCTCAAGATGCTGAAGTTCTAGAAGGAAATTCACACTGAGATGTAGGTGATATTTTATGTGTAGGTGTCTAACTTGGAATGTAATGGATAAGGATTGGAATAATATTTGGAAAGCGGCGTTCAAATGAAAATGTTTTAGCAGATGTTTTGGATAAGTTGTGAGATGCTGAATGAAGCAAAATAAAGATTTTTTTTTTTTAAAGACAGAGTTAAAGGTTTATGTGCAGGTGAAGTTTTAGAAGGTGTTTATTTTTGTTATTTACAATCCAGACAGAGAGAGTGAGCTTTAATAAGTGCTGTCACACAGCCAGATCCCCCCCCCCCGGCTGCTTCTATCAGATTTGTTTTTCTTTTTTTTTAACCTAAGGTATACAATCCATTTAATCTCCACAACGTTCACAAATGACATTTTAAAGTCTGAGCTCATTTTCTCAGCAGAGAGCAGCAGAAACAGACAGAAAACTGCCCCCCCCCCCCTCCCTCCTGCTGTTTCCCAAGCTTACATTGATGCTATCCCGCTCGGCTCGGCTCGGCTCAGGCTGCAGCTATAGGACTCAATACTTGAAGCCTCTGGCCACTCATCCAATACATAGAATCACTGAGTGGGTGCGGTGTGATAATAACAGCCAAAGGTAATGTGCGTGCAAGTGTAAATGTTAGAGTGTGTGTGTGTTGTGTGTGTGTGTATTTAGGGTGAAATCTATATTTCTGTTTGGTCAGTTGAGTTGCCAGCAGCAGCAGATTGATGCCAGAAATCGTCAGCGTTCCGGCCGCTTCTAAACTCAAAACAAACTGCTGCAGACCTGCATGATGACGAGCAGCACTGGGTATTAGGAACTAAAAAAAATGCGTGTGTGTGTGTGTGTGTGTGTGGTGCAGTGTTGGATGAACTGTTTTGATAATTAAAACTCATTGGTTGAGTTGAAATTGAAGAAATGTTAAGTTGAAGGGGTGTAGTCAGTTTGACCTCATCATGTGTTGACGAATCAAAATGCTGCGTGCAGCGTGTCAAACAGTGTCAGGTTTATGTTCTGTTTTGGTGCCAGCAGCTTGGCACATGCCCTTGCAGAGTTATTGTTTTATATTCTTAAAGGCTATTGAGATTGTGTCAATTTTGCAGCTTGGAGAGATTCAGGCAGCATAATTACACATAAGTACTGGTTAACCAGAGGTGAAGAGCTATGCCTGATGCACTACTCTAGACTATAACAGCAAGTGGGTGTGCTTTGATAGGACTGCATGAAGAAAGTACAAACAGGATAAATATGAAAAGTTGGTCCTCAACTGCCAGAAATGGGACTGAAAAACAAGATGCACACCTATCTAGGTTGGATGTAGAGGTTTTGTGGGGAGCTTGGTGTTACAGTAGTGGCAACGAACAGAACTATCAAGAACATCCAAGGCAGCAGAAAGATCCTCAAGACAGCTGATTGACCTTAAAGTGTTACATAATTTATTATCCAATCCAAACGTTAAGCCTGCAGCATTAGTCACATATTTCTGAAGCCCTCGCATGGACAATAAACACAAACACTATTTCCTGAGAACACTCAGAAAACTTGAACTGTCACAGCGTCACATGGTCACCTTTCATCAATGTCCTGTTGAGAGTGTCCTGACCTATAGTATGGGATCCTCACATGATACAGCAGCAGCTCAGCAGCAAACAAAAAGGCGATAAAATGAGTCATAAAGGCTGCCGAGTGCATCACTAACACCTGTTTGCACACCCTGAAGGACATTTACACCTCTCAGTGCATCCAGAAGGCATCACCAAAGACTCTCACCATCCAGCACACAAACTGTTTAATCTTCTCCCATCAGGGAGACGAGGCACAAAAATCAGAGCATGAACCACAAGGCCAGCAAAAAGCTTTTATCCCAAGACCATCGCCATACTGAACACTAATGCCAAAGTGTGTAATAATTATGTATTTGCAATATTTCTGATAGGGTTAAGGTTAGAGCATACATAACATGGTGTGAGTGTGTGGGAATTCTGTGCAACACTATTCACTACACTGTAAACCCGGATAAGTTGAATCTACTTAAAAAAAAACAAGGTAACTCGTTGCCTTAAATTTTTTAATTAATGAAACAGTTTATTTAACTCAGCCTGTTAAGTAAGCACGACTCCATTTCCAACTGAACTAAACTGTATGTTCTAATTGACCAAACTTATCTTTTATAGGTCATGAAAAAATAAAATGTCTTTTGATCAATCAGTTCCCCCTATCCTTTTCATGGTTGTGTGGGGGTGGTGGGGGCTGGAGCCTATCCCAGCTGACAAGGCAGTAAGATGCAGGGTACACCCCGTACAGGTCACCAGCCTGTTGCAGGGCTGAGGCAGACAACCATTCACACCTGTGGGCAATTTAGAGAGACCAATTAACCAAACCCCAGTAACTGCATGTGGGAGGAAACCCACACAGACACAGGGAGAACAGACAAACTCCACACAGCAAGAGTCCCAGGCTAAGGTGGAATTGAACCCAGACTATCAGATAGCTATTCCAGCTGTGAGGCAGCAGTGCTAACCACCACACCACCATGCTGCCCAGTAACACAAATATTGTTTACAGTGTTGAACTGTGTCTGTTTAAATTTGGTAACTTAACATGATAAAACTCAGCCCTGCTGAATGCTGGTACATTAACATTTACAAATAACATTTGTCCATGGAACAATAAAAAACTATACGAGAGAACGTTGTGAACAAAAACACCAAATGTCTTCTGTTCCAAACAGTGAGAGGCCTGGGCCAAGCCGGAATTGAACCCAGGCCTTCTAGATGGCATTTTACTTGTGAGGTAGTACTGCTAACCATCACGCCACCATGCAGCTGTGCATTAATCCAGTCTGTTAAAACTGGTATAAACTAGATTTTTAGCAGGTGCAAAACTGGATGATATTAAGTTGTTTGAACTCAAACACATGATTACAATAAGATAGACCATCAAAAAGTACAGTCTACTCAGCATTAACAAGTAATGTTCACATTCTAGGCAATTTTAAGTAATACGAACTCAATATTTTTAAGTGGAATCAAAATCTGGGTTTACAGTGTACTTACTAATTTGTGTGAACTTATTCTATTTTTTATTGCTTATTCTATTTTTTCTTTCCTTTTTATATATTCTTGACTACTAGGGCAATTGTTTTGTTGTTGTGCACCTGCATTTCATTGTGTATGCTTGCATATGCAGTGATAATTAAGGAATCTTAATCTTAATGCTGATGCCCAGTAATGGGAAGAATGTGCACCCTTCGGGCAAACAGAGTAAAATATATTTCTTAATCATTAATTAGTAGGTAATACATACCCCATAATAAGACCTCAATACCATGTTGTTAGAAAATATTATACATTATTTAAATTCACAAATTTCCCCATTCTAATCCTTATCTCTTATTTATCTCTACAGTACTGATACTCACTGTATTAGTATCACTTTAGCCTTGGATTAATTACAGTATACGTGTGAAACAAAGCAGTGCTTCATCAGGTATGAGAGCAGAAAAGGCCGGTTTTAGGGACTCATTCTGACTACTTGTTGATGAATTTGTAGTTTAAATTAAAATGTTCACCTTTGTTTAAATATAAAACAGGCAGAAAAACACTTTGTGTCTTTAGTGCAGACAGTAAGTTGTCTTTTTTCCTGTACACAGGCACACATGTAGTGCTGTCAGGTGGCCCACAGGCCTTTCTACAGTAGCAGGGTATAAATATAAAGCTGTACTTGCGGACAGATGAGTTGCTTCGGATCGCATTTTGACTGACAGCGTTGCCGTCAGCCTTCTTCCCTGTTAGCGGGGATGCCCTCTGCTTCTGACGGCGTTTGAAAATCCTCTCCTCAGTTCTCCAGGAAGATGAAGCAGAGTTGGTCTGCCCGCAGAGCCTCGCCGCCTCAGGCATCATGTCGGAGAATTTGTTTTGTTTTTCCACCTCACTCCTCTTCTCTCTTTTCACTGAGAGTCCTTTGCTGCTTCCCCGTCTGCAGAAATAGATACAACCTCAGTGGGGTTTGGTGGTGCAGAAAAAAGACTGAATATCAAACCTATCAGGAAAGAATGGGGTTTAGGATTTAGCAAGCTGCTGTTCTGCTGCTGTTTCTGTCTCGGAGCATGTGTGTGTGCTCGTAAAATGAAAGGTGGAAACTACAAAACCAGACTGACTTTTTTTTTTGTTTTTTTTTTGCAAATGATAAAATAATTTAAACTCTTCACAAAAGTTACCCAAAGATAAACAACTATGCTAAATCACTAATTAACATGCACTTTACACCTGACTTATTAATTTCAGTAGTACAAATGAGTGTGACAGTTACATCCCATTAAAGCTAAGTCTAACAATCCCTCCCCAAAAACAGAAAAAAAAAAAGGAAAAAGAACAAAAAAGGCGCTGACAGAAACTGCAGCGTGTTTGAAGGTGTTTTAATCCTAGCAGATCTTTGCTTCTGCATCCACCAGACAGCAGCATCCTTTGGAGTCTCTTCTTTCTTTACATGGAAAACAAATGATAAACTGGGAAACCATGGAGAGCAGTCATAGAAGAAAATCACACAAATGTGTGTGACTGTGTAGTAAAACTGCTTTTTGTCTGGCTTACATTCTACATATCACTTTACCTCAGAGCGTTATGAAGAAGAGTAAAGCTTTTTTCACACCAAGCTGACAAACTATGTTGTTATTGAGTGTCTATGTGATAATCACTGTCTCAAATATCATTGTATGTTATAGTTAACTTTCTATTAACTAAAATCTATTAACAAATCAGGTAATGCCATCCCTGACAAACCTATAATGGTAGTAAGATATGATGAGCAGCAGGGCACAAGAGGCCAAAGCCTCATCTTGTACAGAAAGGGTTGGATCAGCATAGGTTCTTTTGTTGCCCATGTTCTATCTCTCCCAGATTTAAAGACAGTTCATTTCAGTCACAAAAGAGTTAATACAGCATAAAATATGGTTATTGTTCTAAGTGGATACGTGGTAGAGAGGTTGACACAGCATCTGGTACTTGCTGTTCAGCATGGATGGATTTTTGTCAGAGCAAACTGATAAATGTGATGGTTGTGCTGTTTTATTACCAACCCCAAATCAGTAAGGACAGTAATCAAACTAATGCCCTCATTGTTATTGTGGCGAGTTTATTGCGCAAAGCTGCACCAATACACTGTTTTGTGGTCACGTATGAGCTGTTCTGATTCTCAACACATTAAAAAGTCTTCCTCCATGGATGGAGCATTTAAGCCAATATTTGTGAGATATTAAGATTTCAGAAGATTTATCTGGAATACCGCTTATTAATAATTAATTAATTAATTCATTTATTTATTTATTAAAAGCATGATTTCAGTACAAATTTCTCTTGTGACACAAATTGGATGTATTATGTGTGTGTGTGTGTGTGTGTGTGTGTGTGTGTGTGTGTGTGTGTGTGTGTGTGTGTGTGTGTGTGTGTGTGTGTGTGCAGCGCCATGTTATTGTATGATTTTCATGCTCTGGCTCTGCTTCTAAATGATCTGACTAACAATTCCTCATCAGCAGCAGCCTCGGGTCCATCTTCATCTTCATACTTTTCTTCCAATATCAAAACAATACCTCTGTATCATTGTATCTAAATTTAGGCATTTCTGAAGTGGGTCGCATCTGCCAAGATGAGATAATACATTTTGCAACACTGATGTCTAGAGTTTTTATCTAGCATACAGTTTAAAAGCAAAATTTATAAAAGTGTTGAGAATTTACAGGGAGTTGAAGGCTTACATAAAACAGAATAAAATACAGTGGTAATTTATCCCTACATTGCTAATAATCCACTGAAATGTTAAAAGAACTTTTGTGAAAAATAATATTGATACCTGCAAAATCAAATAGAGGCAAAGAACCTCAACTATAACAAGGATGTTGAGAGCCACTGTCAACAAAACTGGGCTAAGACCTGAATGACCCTGAAATGGATATGCGGATGGATGGATGGATGTTGCTTAAGAACCCAAGAGTCTTCATTAAATCTGTAATATTCAACAGGGCCTTGTTTTTGTGCTGCCAGTCATTTTTTCTTGTAAGTTTCATTTCAGAGTTAATACCCTCTAAATCAAACTGTGGCTGATCTTCCTCTCTCCTGATGCTAATGCCATCAGAGACAGAGAGCATCTGTTGAAAATCGCCCGCCGGACCTTCCACCTCTTGGCATTCTTCTCCTCGCTCGGCCGTTCACAGACTATTAGAGCGTTTATGCCACTGGTAGAGAGGGAGCTGCTGAACCCATTTCACAGGTTAATTAGAACAAAAGGATCAGCCTTGCACCGGGCGAGAGGCTTTCGATTATTGAAAGGTTGTGGCTTGCTTTCTTCCCTGCAGGCCGCCAGTGAGAGGACAGAGTGTATTGGTCTTCATCACTGCTAAATGCCACCTATCAATCACCTGATCACGGCTGGCTGCCATCATTAGCGTCTCCTGATTGAGAGGTAAGCTTGTAATCATCCTCAGGCAAATGGAGAGTGAAAATATTAATACACTGTCTGCTGGAAATGAAATGACAAGTTGGGTCAACTTTTCAAAACGAGAGTGAACGAGCAGACTAGAAGAGCTGAAGAGTTAAGTGTTGATACATGCAGTGTGCAAACACGGCAGCAGTTACTATAATAATTCATGAAGGATAGCATAACTTCTTTAACAAGAATCCACAAATGTGTATATGCCACAGATTACCGCATATTGCAGCATACAGTACAGTGGAGTTCAGTGTCTCTTGGACTGACAGAAAGAATGTTTTCATGGTCACAGGTGAGTGGCAATAAATAGCCTATTCACAAAAAACTGTATATATATATATATATATATATATATATATATATATATATATATATATATATATATATATATATATATATACACACACACACTGCTCAGAAAAATAAAGGGAACACTTAAACAACACAATATATCTCCAAGTAAATCAAACTTCTGTGAAATCAAACTGTCCACTTAGGAAGCAACACTGATTGACAATCAATTTCACATGCTGTTGTGCAAATGGAACAGACAACAGGTGGAAATTATTGGCAATTAGCAAGACACACTCAATAAAGGAGTGGTTCTGCAGGTGGGGACCACAGACCACTTCTCAGTACCTATGCTTTCTGGCTGATGTTTTGGTCACTTTTGGATGTTGGTGGTGTTTTCACACTCGTGGTAGCATGAGACGGACTCTACAACCCATATAAGTGGCTCAGGTAGTGCAGCTCATCCAGGATGGCACATCAATGCGAGCTGTGGCAAGAAGGACCGCGACCTCCGCCTTTGTGCAAGGAGGAACAGGAGGAGCACTGCCAGAGCCCTGCAAAATGACCTCCAGCAGGCCACAAATGTGCATGTGTCTGCACAAACGGTTAGAAACTGACTCCATGAGGATGGTATGAGGGCCCGACATCCACAGATGGGGGTTGTGCTCACAGCCCAACACCGTGCAGGACGCTTGGCATTTGCCAGAGAACACCAGGATTGGCAAATTCGCCACTGGCGCCCTGTGCTCTTCACAGATGAAAGCAGGTTCACACTGAGCACATGTGACAGACGTGACAGAGTCTGGAGATGCTGTGGAGAGCGATCTGCTACCTGCAACATCCTTCAGCATGACCGGTTTGGCAGTGGGTCAGTAATGGTGTGGGGTGGCATTTCTTTGGAGGGCCGCACAGCCCTCCATGTGCTCGCCAGAGGTAGCATGACTGAAATTAGGTACCGAGATGAGATCCTCAGACCCCTAGTGAGACCATATGCTGGTGCGGTTGGCGCTGGGTTCCTCCTAATGCAGGACAATGCATGTGGCTAGAGTGTGTCAGCAGTTCCTGCAAGATGAAGGAATTGAAGCCCCACAGCCAGCCTCCAGAACTGCTTCATCTGCACCGCTGGCACCATAGCTGGCCTCCAGTACTGTTTAGTCTGGCCGGTCTCCTCCCATGGCCAGAAAGACCACCTGAATGGTCCCCAAAACTGTGCCCCTGGCCCCACGGCCGGCCTCCTGAACTGTTTAGTCTGGTTGGCCTCCTCCCATGGCCAGGACTCTTGGAGAGAACAGGCAAACTCCACACAGAACGGCCCGGGCCAAGGTGTATTAAAAACCAGACCTTCTAGCTGTGAGGCAACAGTGCTAACCACCATGCTGTGTTTTGCTCTGTTATTCTTCTCAGTTCATTATGTTTTGAGTCCTGTTCTTATTTATAGTTATTGTATGTAACTCCTGTTGTGTCTCTGTGTTCTAGTGCCAGTTTTATCCCTCTGTATCCTGGTCCCTTGTTTTGTGTGTTCTACATTTAGTTTTGCTCTTGGTGTTATGTTACATCTGCATTTGTTTACCTGTTACTCACTTCCTGTTCCTGTCATTGAGTTTTGTCTTGTTTTGATTAATTATTCCCAGCTGTGTGTCCACCTGTTCCTGTTCCTCTTGTTATCCTGTAGTGCAGGGGTGCCCACACTTTTTCAGCTTGCAAGCTACTTAAAAGATGACCAAGCCAAAAGGATCTACCCAAAATAAAAATGCAAAACGCATATTTATTTTATATTATTTAAATAATTATTATTGCATATTTTGTGCTTTTAGGATAAAGTATATTTTAATTGAATTAAAAATTTATCTATAACACATAGTTTGTATTAGTTTGTCTTGAAGATAATATTTCTGGTGTTTTTTAAATCTCGCAACAATGAATCAGCTGCTTCAACAAATGCCTCTATGGTCATTTCTCCATCTTGAAAGGACTTCTTATGCTTAACAATTAAGTGGCTCACCCGGAATGATGCTTTGGTGGCTGCCTTCGCTTTTGTGGTCAGTTGTGAGAAAAACGAATGCTGTCCAGACAACTGGGATTTTAGTTCCTTCACCTTTCTCATCTGTGGACAGTCTGAAAATGCCGCTCTACGTTTCCCTTCTTTGGAATAGCAATGGCGCACCGACAGATGAGGGAAACCCACTTCGAATATGACCTCGTGAAAAAAAAAAATCCTCCTCCCATTCCGTATGGAAGTGGTAAGTTTTGGGTTTCTTATTTGGACCGGCTACGGCACTCATTCTTTTATCCTTTCCTTTCTTCAGTTTTGTTTAAAACAAACTGGAGGCTGGCTTTGCGACACGGTAGCTTGCTAAAGTGGTTAAAGTAAAGCTAGCGTGGTTAAAGGCGCATGCGTAGGGTGGTAACTAAAGAGATGGATGATAGTTTATCATCCATCTTCTACTTCTTTTAATGCCGTGCGATCTACATTTTTTCCCCAACTTCACTGGGAGTTCCACGCGATCTACCTGCACTCCTCTCGCGATCGACCAGTAGATCGCGATCGACGTATTGGGCACCCCTGCTGTAGTGTATTTAAGCCCTGAGTTTCCCCCAGTCCTTGTTACGTTGTTGTTGTTAGCCTTCTGCTGTGTGCGCTCCCTCTGTGTTTCTCCCTGTTCCTCGTGACTTTGTGATTTGTTCTGCTTGTAATGTTCCTTGGTTCCAGCAATAAAGCTGCGTTATTGAGTCTGCATATTGGGGTTCCTATTCTGCCTGCTACACAATGTTACATGACAGGGAACCAATGAAGAGAAGCCAATATGGGAGAAATCTGCTCTCTCTTTCTAGTCCCTGTCAGTACTCTAGCTGCAGCATTTTGGATCAGCTGAAGGTTTTTCAGGGAGCTTTTAGGACAGCCTGATAATAATGAATTATGATAGTCCAGCCTAGAAGTAATAAATGCATGAATTAGCTTTTCAGTGTCACAGGATGTTTCTAATTTTAGAAATATTGTGCAAATGCAAAAAAGCGGTCCTACATATTTGTTTAATATGTGCATTGAAGGACATATCCTGGTCAAAAATGACTCCAAGATTTCTCACAGTGTTACTGGAGGCCAAAGTAATGCCATCCAGAGTAAGTATCTGGTTTGACACCATGTTTCTAAGATTTGTGGGGCCGAGTACAAGAACTTCAGTTTGATCTGATTTTAGAAGCAGGAAATTAGAGGTCATCCAGGCCTTAATGTCTTCAAGACATTCCTGCAGTTTAACTAATTGATGTGTGAGGAAGACTTCTGCCTTGGTGGCCTCAGAATCTCATCTCTGCTTTTTGCGCATGATGCCGTCCTGTTGGCTTCATCAGGTTGTGGCCTCCAGCTCGTGGTGGAATGATTCATAGCAGAGTGTGAAGCAGCTGGCACGAGAATTAGCACCTCTAAATCTGTGGTCATGGTCCTCAGCCAGAAAAGGGTGTAGCATCCACTCTGGCTCAGGGACAAGTTGCTGCCCCAGGTGGAGGATTCTCAGGTGGCTCCCTTCTCAGGTTCTTGATGTGAGAAGGGAGCCAGAGACTGACAGGCTGCGTCAGCAGTGATGTGGACGCCACACTGGTCTGTCGTGGCAAAGATGGAGCTGAGCGTAAAAGCAAAGCTGTTGATTTACCAGTCAATCTATGTCCCTACCCTCACCTCACCTATGGTCATGAACTTTGGGTAGTGACTGAAAGAATGAGATTGTGAATACAAGTGGCAGAAATGAGCTTGCCCTAAAGGGTGGCTGGCCTCTCCCTTAGAGTTTAGGTGAGAAGTGCAGCCCTTCGAGAGGGGCTAAAAGTAGAGCTGCTGCCCCTCCACATCGAAAGGAGCTCAGGCATCTGACTAGGATGCCTCCTTGGCACCTCTTCGGTGAGGTGTTCCGAGCATGTCCTACCGGGAGGAGGCCCCAGGACAGGCTGGAGAGATCATATCTCTTGGCTGGCCTGGGAACACCTTGGGCTCCCCCTAAATGAGCTGGAAGACGTGGCTGGGAAGAGGGAGGTCTGGGCTTCTCAGCTTAGGCTGCTGCCCCTGCAGAAGCCTAAGCTGAGCTACAGAAAACACAACTGAGCTACCAAAAACACAACTGTGCTCTGTAACAGGAAAAGGAAGTGATACGATACAGCAGTGAGAGCACCACCCAAAGGAAAAAGGCCTCTCGCCCTATGATAGATGGGATAAGCTCCAAGGATTTGGATAAGCAGAAGAAAATGGATAAAAGGATGGATGGATAAAAACCTCAGTGTCTGATTGTGGATAATGTGCAGCATCCGCCCCCACCTACAATGGACTCTGATACAATTTGTAAATGTGACACTTTATTCAATAAAATCCATAAATTATGCTGACAGTGAAACATAATTGAGAAAACAATTAAATTTCATGTAACCTAATTTCATGGAGCTGGGGTGCTTTTTATTATGCTAAAATGTCTCCTTGCTTCCTTCCCTTACTTCTCCTCCTGTCTTAGCTCCTCCCAAAGGATGTCAGTGAGAGAACAGCTGAAACTTCCAACTGAGAAATTCCTGCTCCCACCGTCATTCTTAATTCTACAGTTAGTTATAACATGCTGGATGGACAGTTAGGACATTAGGTATGAATGCCCACAGATTCTCATCTCTTATAAGCTTATAAAATGCAAACTAATTGAGTTAGCTCAAAAGCTAAAAGCACTCCTGCTTTTCAATAGTACATCCAGTGCTTATGTCTGTAAATGCTCTCTGCATTTCCTGTTAGTATCCCACAATAAAAGTTACCCTCCCTCTATTCTTTTAGAAGTTGAAAGCTTCTAATATGCAGTAGTAGAACTGTTAGGAAGTTTTGTAGGTTTATCACTGAGAAAGGCTGGTGTCTTCTTTTCAGTTGTCAGTCTCTTTAGACGTATAGGTAATTAAAATCTGCCACTTCCAAAATCAGGTCACAAGCAGAATCAAAACAGGGTCTGAGTTATGAACACATTAGGGTCCCCTTTTACTCCTTTTCAGCTCATCATAACTCCAAGAAAACAATGCTCTGTATGCAAATGAGCAGCTCAAAATAAGATGACACTTCTTTCCCCCTTTATAAAATCCATAATCAATTAGACTACCCCAGACGCATACAAGCACTGTTCTGTATCAAAAGACCATTTGACTTTTTCTATAGCTTTTCATCAGCTGGCTTTAGTAAAAGGTCAGGAGTTCACAAAGCTCAGACATCCCTCCCTTCCCCCTCTCCCTGCTCTTTATAGAAAAAACAACAAGAAAGGGAAGGTTTCAAATGAGTCTAACAGATTCTTTGAAATCAAGTAGGAAGGAGAGGTGAAAAGGTGACCTTGCGTCACAACTCTAGACTCCACAAAAGCTACAACTCCACTGAATCTGCATAATACACAGAAACATTTTTCTGCACTTTAAAAGAGCCTTCATATTCAAAAGAGTATTTTCATTAGCTCTCTGTTTTCTTGTTCTGGTCCTCTTAAGCTGTGAAATGATGAAAATCAAGGAAACATTCAGAAGTCAAATGGAGAATTGATTCCCATGTACTGTATATGTCTCTTGGCCTTTTAAGAGCAGAAAATTTTCTTTAAATCAAATACAGCAAAAGAAATGTACTGCTCAAAAAATTAAAGGAAACTGAAAACACATCAGATCTCGATGGAAAAAAAATCGTCCTGATATCTATACTGATATGGACTGGGTAATGTGTTTGGAATAAAAGGAAATGAAATGAGATCCCCCGTAGAAAAACAACCTTTGGACAAACGGTTCTGTCAGTCAGAGGGGGTCATTTCTGGAATACTGTACCGACTAACATCAGAGAATGCTCCACTTACAGTACTTTTAAAAAGCACCTTAAGCAGTTCATTAAAAGTTCCCAGACATGTTCGCACTTTCACTATTTTTTTTTTTTTTTTTTTTTTCTCCTTTTTTCTTTTTCCATTTGTATATTGTTTTAATGTTTGTCAATGTGTTGTCTTTTACTACTATTGTATATTCATGACGTTTTCTGTTGTTTGTCCTTCTGCCTAGGGACTACAGATGCAAATTAGCAAATATGCTATAATCTGGCTCATTTACAATCTGTACTAATTATTGATTGTTTTATTAATGTGCATTGTCCCAAATAAATAAAATTAAAATTAAATTAAAATGATCAACAGCTAGAACATTTTCCGAAAATTTCATTGCAGCAACTCAAACTGGCACTGAGTAGTTTGTGTGGCCTCCACGTGCTTGTATGCATGACTCACAATGTTGGGGCTCCTAATGAGATGATGGATGGTGTCCTGGAGGATCTTCTGTTGGATTTAGGTCAGGTGAGCCTGGGGGCCAGTCAATGGTATCAGTTCTCCAGGAACTGCCTGCATACTCTCACCACACGAGGCCAGTCATTGTTGTACACCAGGAAGAGCCCAGGACCCACTGCACCAGTGTAGGGTCTGACAGTGGGTCCAAGGATTTCATCCTGATACCTGATGGCAGTTACCTGCCAATTCTGGTATTCTATGGCAAATGCCAATCAGGCTCCACAGTGCCAGGCAGTGAGCACAGCGCCCACTAGAGCGCCCACTAGAGGCATCTGTTTCTGATTGTTTGGTGAGAGACTCTCACCAGTGGCCTGCTGGAGGTCATTTTGTAGCTCTGGCAGTGCTCATCCTGTTCCTCCTTGCTCAAAGGTGCAGATACGGGTCCTGCTGGTGGGTTAAAGACCTTCTATGGCCCTGTCCAGTGTAAATGAATGTCTCAAAGCAGCTAAAACTGATTAACAACATAAATGTCCAGATCAATATCCCAGAAGTTTAAGTGACTTAATGCTATACTCTGATCAAAAAGTGTTCTTTTAATTTTTTTTGAACAGTATACTTTGCAGATATTTACCTGACAAACTGCACAGAAAATCTGACACTTAATAGAAGGACAAGTGTGGTGCTGGAGCCTATCCCAGCTATCATAGGCCGAAAGGCAGGGTACACCCTGTACAGGGTGCCAGCCTGCTGCAGGGCTAACACAGAGAGACAGACAACCATTCACACCTTATTTAGAGTGACCAACTAACCTAACCCCAGTAACTGCATGTCATTGGACTGTGGGAGGAAACCGGAGTACCCGACATGGGGAGAACATGCACACTCCACAAAGCGAGAGGCCTGGGCCAAGGTGGAATTGAACCCAGGCCATGTCATTCCAGCTGTGAGGTAGCAGTGCTAACCACCACGCCACCATGCTGCCCTGATAAACGGAATATTTCTTTTAAAAAAAAAAAAAAAAAAACTGCAGTAAGTGGCATAACAAATATTCAGAAACGCTCGGTCGGCAGAACACACTCCTTCTTTCGGTACACACAGTTCAAATTCTGCCAAAATGAAGGCCCTCGGTTTCTGGCCAGCTCGTCTCCCTTAGCTTAAACACCCCAGTGCCTGATTGCTAAGTGACGTCAACTACACGCAACTCAGTGACTCCACAGGAAGACAGGAGAAGACACTTCCTCATAAAACATTTGCTGTAACATTAGAGACTTTATTTATACTGATATTTAATAATAGTCTCATTCTTTCCCATCTTTGCTAGAAAGCTGCTATTAAATTAGCATTAAAGGAACCAGATAGAGATTCAATACTAGAAATTAAACAGAGAGAGATTAATAAATGATTTGGTAAATTATAGTTTATAATTATCTGTAAATCAGTCCCCTTTTTCTTCTCCAGTCATTCCTAATTAACCTACAGAAATGATTGAAGTTAACATCAGTATGTTGCCAACACAAAAGAGTAAAAATCATAAGAAGTGTACATAAAGTTGCAAAAATCCTGAATATGTGTGGGATTCAAACTATTTTTTTCAAATGCTGTATTAGATGAGCCAGATATTCATCTGCAGCTAAACAGACAGTATCCTGAGCATCTCTGCTGTGACACAGGCCAAACCCAACACACCGGCAGCAGGCACGGGGACGGGGGGGCACCAAAGGGTGACATCATCTCTTGTTAGTTAAAAAAAAAAAAAAAAAAAATATATATATATATATATATATATATATATATATATGCAATCAAAATTCCATAGGTTTGTCATGGAAAATGAGTTGCGACACATTTCCTGCATACAAAATCTGGCAAAGTAAAGTTGTCTGAGAAGAGCTGCAATCATCTCATTTGTGTGCTCAAATTCAAATAGGACACATCTCCCCTGAAGAAACCAGACCTGAAAATTATATTAATTTTTTTTGTCGCGCTACAACTTTTTTGCAGGGGTCCCCGGTTGGTCTCATTCCATCACATCCTGCAGGTTGACAATCGATTTACTGGAAAATAAGAGGAAGGATTTCCAGCCAAACAGAAAAAACAGAAATTCCTTTTCTTTGGTTCAGCTGAACATGTTCTGCTTGACCAGTGAGACATTTTCTCTGAGATATTACACACCCTCTGAACTTCCCATCAGTCACGGCAGGATGAGGTTTTCAGCCTCAGAGACGATGACTGGAGCCAGAATTAGGAAGTTAGTGACAGGTTGGACTCGGTTGTCATGGATGCCACACCTAATCGCCTAAGACTAGTAGACCCTCAAAAGCCACAACCACCAGAGAGCACATGTGCAGTGCAGATATAAATAGGTGTCATTTTGTAGGTGAGACAGCACCAAACACTGCGTGCAACTGAAGCCTTCACCATAGAAACTGGAAGCACAGTTAGCAGTGATGGTACTGTGATGTGGGAGCTGGCGCTGCAAGGATGAATGAATACACTGAAGCTCGTATCTTACAGGGAATTCTTGGACTTTAAATTCTTTGGAAGTGTTGTATTCCAGCACGAGGTTGTCTCGTTCACTGCTGAATGAATCACTCTTTTAAAAATGTACACTTCTGCATAAGCCTAATATTAGCGCTCATTTTACTTGGGTCATCAGGCTGAATCTCTCTTATCTAACACAATAGCAGTGAGACAGTTCTAACCTGCATGCAGATGAATTGAACACAGGTACACATAAGAGCAGCTGCAGGAAAGTGTTATGTAGGAAGTGGATGTTTTAGGTAATTGGGTAGGGTAAGAGAGTGTGTCATAGTATTGTGAGATTGGCTTGCTGGGTCTACAAAGCTGCAGCTGAACTGTATTCACTGAATTCTCATTAACCTTTCAAAATGTTTCTGTTTTAGTTAGCCAATTAATTCACCTTACCAGACAATTTAATGTCTGTTATCACTTTCACTCTAACACATATAACTAGTAGGCACCCGACCCTAGTTATCTTAACCAGTGTGGCAGTGATGTGAAAGCAGATAAACTTTCTAGTGGGTTTTTCTGATGTGTTTCAGAGAATTTCTGTTTTTCTCAGTTTTTTGGAAGAAGGACTGGGCAGGATTTAGGCGCTGATTGACCTCAGCATTAATGAAATGCCAAACCAATGGCGCTTTGCAGCTGTGTTCACCTGATAAATATCACAGGAACAGGAGGCGAGACTCGCCTGCGACTGCTGCTGCAGCATTTGTTTTCTAACTGAAGCTGAAATAAACCACTACTTTAATCAATCTGAGTTTCTCTCATAATGTAAGGTTTTAAAGGAGCGCCTTCTGTCATTTGCACAATATTGTCAAAATTATAGCATCTCAGAGTGATGCTGAAAACCTTCCAGCAATCACATTAAACAGCTGGAGTATGTTATATACAGGTGTATTTTATTTTTGCTTATTACCGGTTCTGTTTTATTAAACCTTCTGACTCACTGACTACAGAACCTGGGCTCCATTAATGTGCATAAGTCTGTGATGACGCAAACTCTCTATAAATCTATAAATCTACTATAAATCTTGCTATAAAGAGTCAAACTTACTTCTAAACACAATGAAAACATCTGCAACCTTTGATTTAAACACTCACTGACTTTTTTCTCTTTATTTTCTGGTTCTGAAAATGCTACAAATTCCATGCTGTACTTTTTGATTAATAAAACAGTTGAATACATTCAGTGGGAAATGATGAAAGGAAGGAAGAAATTATCGTGCAGGGCAGCTGGATTTTTCATAAATATATTCCCTATAAGCTGTGACTAGATTGTCCTGTAAGTATCTGAAGCGTCCTCTGTGTTTCTGTGACATTTTGCAGTTGTGAGTGTTTCTGAGTGTGTGAGGCGGCTGTGATTTAAATGCTGTTATTTGTTTTTCTTTAAAGCAGCAGCAGAGTTACAGGGCAGTGAACCAGAAAATGACATTTTAAAGTCATCTGTAGCTTCTGCAGAGAGTTGTGCCCTTTCCTCAGCAGGGTAAATATTAACACCATCAACGCCTTCTTCTTTGAAAAGACAGCACATTAGGCAAACTGAAGGAAGCTGCAGTGAGAGACTCTTCGTCCGCTGCTTTCGTCATGAACAAACACAGAATAAACACCGTAACTTTCTATAATCCTCCTGTTTGTTCTTCTACTGGGACTTATTATTACAACAGCTAAATTGCCACAGGGAAATTATATTTCTTGCGTATTTAAGTATAAATTGGCTCTATAAAGCAAATGAGCAAAGACTTAAAATTATCATGTGTACATAAAAATTGCAAGCAAACCATTTCAAGCCCCCCCCCCCCCCCCCCCCCCCCCCGCTGACTTTTATGTCATTAATCCATACCCCTCCCCAAAATAAAAAAATAAATAAAATAAAATAAAAAATAAATCTTCCTTTAGTCTTTAACAGTACAAGTTGGACCAAATTAAAACTGCTCTGACTGCCTCTTGCTGCTCTCCTTCCTGGCTGTAGAATTGCAAAATACATCATATTCTATAAAACCACATGTTTGTAGTGGCTGTGCTGTGAGGACCACAACAGCTTTTAATCACCTCAGAAACACAGGCTTACACCTCAATTTTAAACAAGTATATTAAATATATTTATGAAAACAAACAGCAAATCAGAGCTGAATTAAAAGGCTTGTGCCAATATGCATAACAGGATTCAATATTGAAGCAATATTTGAAATGGAAAATGAAGGTGCTGTATTAGCAAAGTTGGTTAAATTTTGTACATTTGGTAAACCAAGTGATTTCTCGGAGATTTTAATGTGACCTTCCTGTTTTATTAGACCAGAAATAGCAGGAATCCCTCTCACCATCGTTAAAGATTTTATTACCAGAGTACTGACATTCTGTACTTAAGTAGAAGTACAAGTACTTGTGTTAAAAAATATTTTGGTAAAAGTCAAAGTACTGGTTCAACTTCTTTACTCAAGTAAAAGTAAAAAAGTACAGGCTCTGAAATGTACTCAAAGTAAGAAAGTAAAAGTAGCTCTCTGGAGGACGTTTCTACCTGCTATTTTTGTGTAAAGCTAAATGAACCTCATTATTATATATTATTGTAATAATATAAAATAATACATGAGAACACAAATGTTATTCCAATATAAATTTTAATCCTAATGAATGCACTCAGCTTGAATCTGTTATGTAGGACACAAACTGTTAAAGGGAATTTAAACACAGCTCTGTTCTCTGTGTCCTCCATAGTAGAGGGTGACTGTGCCTCCACCTAAACACCAACATGAGGATACTCAGGGGTTACAGTGGGATTCAGAAGGTGGAGGAACCCTAAGATCAGCTGTAGTGGCTCTGCATGGGGAGAAGAATCACAGCTTTCTATTGTAGCTGCAGTAAATGATGTTGGTGTGCAGGCTGTGATCAGCTGACCTGCTGCTGCTGCTCTGAGGTTTACTGCTCTGTGTGGATGAAGTGAACTCACAAAGATGTAACCCAGTATTTCACAGCTCTCTGAGCTGATCTCCATCCCCTACACTGACAGCATACAGGCTGTAGAAATGTTGGATTCAGTGAATGAATCTCAGCATCAGCAGCTTTGATTCAAACTCATCTCTGCTGCACTGATGTAACCTGTAACTCTGATAATGAACACAGCCTCTGTGCACCAACACAGAGCTTTACTGTAAATACAGTACAACAAGATAACCTGTTTATTACGTACTAAACTGCAGTATTTTCATCCAATCTTTGAATTACACAAAGTCAGCATACCTCAGTTTGTTTTCCAGTCCTTACCTTTAAATCTAACCTCTCTTCTTCCTCTCCTGTCCTCTTTCTCCATCTCTGAGTGAATTTCTCTCTCTTTGCTCTCCCTGAAATACAGCAGCTCTTCTTTTAGCTAGCAGACACACTGTGTGACAAACTGCACACACTTTGTGTGTTTGCTGATATTTATTGAGCATTTAGAAACGTTGCATTTATCTGCCACACGTTACTCCCTTCATGCTCGCTCCTCTTCAGTAACGCCAACTAACCTGTTTATGTCCCTCAAGCACAACTTACGGTTTCGGTCCGGCCCGCTGTGACCCCTGATTATAGCGCTATAAATGAGACATTAATTACATGGGTTTATGTATTTAATCCCTTTGTACCTGATAAGCCCCGGGGATGGAGGATATGCCAGTACGATTGTTCCTTATGTGTTATTATTCCTCCGTTTAGGCTCAGATCGTTTGTTTGACGGCGCACTGACCGGAAATGCAAACTTCTCTCTGACGTGTTAAAAAGTAACGAGTCTGTTTGAAAATGTAAGAAGGAGAAAGTACCGATACTTGTGTAAAAATGTAGGGAGTAAAAGTAAAAAGTACTGAGAAAAATAAATACTCAAGTAAAGTACAGATACCTAAAAAATCTACTTAAGTACAGTAATGAAGTATTTGTACTTCGTTACTTCCCACCTCTGTTTATTACCAATGTGCTAAACAAGTTATTCAAAGGCTGAGGTGGTTAGCAAGAGAAAACTGATTTGTTACAATGATAAATGAGAGTTGCTAATGTTAGCTGTGTTTCCACACTGCTCTTAACTGATCTCAGAGCAGTGGAAGTAGAGCCACAGGCAGCCTGCCAAGCACACGAGGTTTATCTACAGCGTGCATGGGGAAGCAACCTGCTGCTAGCTGCTCTCAGCTTCATGAGCTCCGGCCACTGTTAGCGGGACAGAAACATGAGAACACCAAACTGCGTTAATTCTGCTTCCAGCAACTGTGGCCACAAGATGATGGTGATGGATGCAAACAGGCATGAGAGAAGCTTTATGACTGAACAGTGTTTAAGATAAAAGGAGAGAGATTGCTTTACTGTGGTGTGGTTTCATTTATGTCTATTTTTTAGATTCCACGAGACAAGCACTGCTTGCCTTGCTTGCCCGGATGGAATGCCACCACTTTCCACCATCTTTCATAAGAGATTGTTGTTTGATGATTTGGTTGATGCTATCTGATTCTGCTGTCAGACACTGTGAGTAAATACATTTGCTGTGAAAACAACACTAGTTTTTGGGGGGTGGGGTTTACATTGGGTGAGTGGCATGGTACACCCTGAACAGGTCACCAGTTCATCACAGGGCTAACAAAAAGAGACAGCTAAAGCCAACTGAGAATCACCAATTAACCTAACACACGTTTGGACTGTGGGAGGAATTCAGAGATCCTGACAAACAAAGAGGTCCATGCAGTGACACGGAGAACATGCTGCCTCCACAGCTGACAGGTCCAAAGCCAGAACCCTAACACCAAGGTACTGCCTCACCTGGAACCTCTTGAATTTTAAGTCACCCTGTGGTAGGATGTTTCTTTTTGTGATTGTCACCTTTTTCAGAGTTCTAAATTATTTTTCTATTCAATAGCATGCAAATAGCATATTACAATAAGCTGTATATTTAAGGATCATTAATTATAAATGATAATCTCATAACAAGCACACTAAGGGCACAACCAGGAAAAAGTGGTTCATATGTAGGCATTAAGACAGCTGGCATTTTATTTAACACACACACACACACACACACACACACACACACACACACACACACACACACACACACACACACACACACACACAGCTGGTGTTTAAAACTGTCACAACTTTGCTGTTGGGTTATATGAAGTTCAGAGAGGTGTGTGCTCACATTTTGGCTGGGCGGGAGGCAGGACCTCAGTACTGCATCTTTAATTATGGCACAAATTCTGGTTAAAAATTGTCATCAGCCCAACATACCAGTGCACATTTACTGTGGTGTGGTTTCATTTATGTCTATTTTTTAGATTCCATGAGACAAGCACTGCTTGTCAGCAGGAGAAAGTCATGACATTATTGTCCAGCTTTTGCGGTCTACATTATCCCGAGAAAAATATCTGACTCTTCAGCGTTTACGTCCACTTCTGTCTTCACCAGCTAAGAGGCCAAAAAGCTCAACAGTGTTTAGGAGAAGCTACAATCAATGGAGCAAAAGCTGCCTGAAAACAATGGTTCAGACAGAGAGGCAAGTTCTGAAAAAGGCAGTGAGATGGACTCTTCCACAGGCTGCAGGACAAAAAACCCGCCAGCATCAGTTCAGTAATTTATTTAAAATGATGAAAATCTTCAAGGCAGACAAATAGGCTGCAAAAACTGGAATAAGCAAGTTACAGTCTAATTTAAAAATGGGCGTTAAAGACTAAAAGCTGATTTGGAAATGAGACACAGGTGAGGTGGGTGGGAAAGTGAATCTGACATCTGGTTAGTGGACAGGGAGTGGCAGAAGACGGGGTAATATGGTAAAGAAATTGCATTACTGAGAGAGTCAGAGGCAACTGGAGGAATGGAGGGACCGATGATAGCATAACATTGTTACAGTATTTATCACTGCTAAATCTTAGGACTTAACAGCACATTATTTCCATATAAAAACAGTGCAATATCTTTGTTTTTAATGTTTCTCCCATCTCATCTCTGTTCACGTCATCTTCAGTGTGGCTTATTTCTAAAAGCATCATTTTTCTGCCAGTTTGGCTGTGAATGCCTGAAAGATTCTGATGCCAAGAGACGATCCTGCTAAAATAAAAGGTCAAATAAAAAGGAAGATAAATAATAGTGGACAGGTGTTGCTGCTGTTTTTTTCTGCGGCACGTGTAACATGTGAAAAGTCTAATTTGACCAGCCTCATGTGTACACTCGCATCTCTCTGGGAGACAAACAGGTCCTGACTCAGCCCAGCTGTCTCAGTGTGTGTATGCCAGAGGTCACGGCGCAGACAATTTCACATGTTTAAGAAAAAAAAGAAAAGCACACACCCTCATTTTCTGTCTTAAAAATACAATTTAACATGGCACTAAGTGACAAAATCAAACCAATTCCTGCCAGGACATCCTGGTCATCTCAACCTCGTGATTGCCGTCTGCAGTCTGCGTGTCACATGTAGTTGTTTTGCTGCCGCTTTGCCTCCTTGCTCAGCACTGATTTGCCCCATTAAACGAGCATATGTGTGGAATGTGCTGTCGATCCCAATCAGTTGATTTGGAGCTGGGCCTTATCTCCTCGGGGAGCTGCCTCCTCCTCCTCCTCTTTCCAAAAACAGCTGTGAAGTAACTAAATCCATTTTCTACAGTTTAGTAATTCAGCTTTTTCTTGTATACTATAAATTTAGTAACTATTTTGTTCAGTGCACTTTATCTTTTGCTTTCCTTCTTTGCTTTATTTATTTCTTTTATCTCTGACTTCCTTCATTACTCATTACTCTTCTCTTTGCCGCTATTTCGGATTTCAGAGATTATTAAGCATTTTTACTACAGAATCCAGGTCTTTAATTTGTGTCATCCCTTTTTTCATTAAAAAAAAAAGTCATTATATTACAATGAGGGAACATTTTAGAAAGAGCATTTTAGTCCATCTCTTTACTACTTAAAGAGTCCTTAAGGAGTCCTAAAGGGCTCTTTAAGTAGTTCATTTGATCCAGTGAGCTGCAGCATCCCTGATTTTGTGCTATCAAGAGCCCTAAATCTAAGTTCACTTTGCATTGTATGTGCTGGTTAAGTAGGTGTTGAGTATGTCTCACTGTTGATCTTTTGATACTCTGATAAGTTCATGTAGAATACTAGTATAATTGCATTATTTTGACAGGGCCATCAAACACAGTGAGTTGTGAACTAGAAGGGAGGGTGTCACGATACTAGAATTTCAAACTCAATACTGATACCCAGGAACAACAAACAGCACCATGCCTGACATATGTCATTAGAAAACAATGCAGTACAAACCAGTCCACAACAATGTGTGAGATAATGTGTTTTACTGCAAAGAAAAAAAAAATCCAGCTAGCTGGCAGCATCACCACTGTTGACAACTATTAACCGTTGTGAGTAAAAAGCATCAGGATACTTGGTTTATGTCATATTTCATACAATCAGCACCTAGTTTTATATGCACAGCCCATCTTGCTCACCACCAAAACAACTTCATGAGTTCTGGAATACAGTCTGTGGGGTCTCCAAGTGGTTGCAGTGGTTGGTTCATGCATGTTCACTTTATTGCTTACTTTGTAGTTTGCAGGAGGAGTTTGTGTCCCAGTGTCACACATCGGCATCAGCACTTTACATATGACGGGACAGCATTAGCAGCCTGTGTTGTTTATGTTTTTTGAATCAAATTTTCTTTGTATGACTGCTAACATGTAAATATTTTTCTTTCCTTCTTGAAACCCCTCATTTATTTTTTGTTGAAACACTTTTTCTTTTACCTTTAATTTGTTTCTCTTTCTTTCTGTTGTTTCATTTCCCCCTTAAATCTATATTCTCTTCTCGTTAGTGTCTCTTAAAATTAAAATTTTTGACTATAAATCTATAATACGCTTCAACAGAAAGAGATTTTCGCTAACCAGTTTTTCTATTATTGCATGCATGCATTTTAATGCTGATAGTTCTTGAGTTTTTCAGAAATTAAACTGCAAAGATGCGGACTTTGATGATTTTACTTCTTCTATTGCTGTGCTTTCAGATTTTTCAAAAGGTGAAAGCTTTCTGCCTTCACACCGAAGCAGTTTAACTGTGTGAATGCCTAACTTGAGTTTCTGTGTGCAATTAGAGTGTGAGAAAGTGAGCAAGTACAGCGTGTCAGTAGCCTCTTGACAAAGTTGCCGTTGGCAGTGCGGCTCCTCATCATCTTTGCATTGGGATAAAATGAACTCATGAGACCAGTGCCCCCAAGTACCTCAGTAGACTTAATTTAACAGAGTTAAAATCAATTTTTCTGACTTCTCCTGGGTCAAATTAACTATCTCCTCATATGAAGAAGCACCGAAGACTTGACAGCTTGTCCAGATTCCAACTGTGTCCGTCTGTCTGTCAGCTGGCAAATGGCTTTTCATTTTTTGTCCAATCTCCGATTTTGACTTGGAGTGTGAGCTGCCCGCATGGCGAGCTTCGATCTGCCAAGAAACTGACTGGATGGTGATGCCACTCCTGCTTCTCCCCATATCCCAGTATGTTTTGGTTCACAGTAATTGCTTTATTTTGTTGAGGCATGCAGCGAAGATGACACTGAGATGAAATCGAGTGTTTCACTTTGGAATAAGTGCAACACTGATGTAAGACAGTGCTGATTTAGACTGAAGTTAGTGAGGTCACAGCTTTTTCTGGCAGACTCGAGTTGTTTTCAGAACATTAAGCTCTCAATTTATGTAAAAATATTTTTGGACGGCTTGGTAAACAAGCTGTGAATCTGGTGCATCTTCCTCATCTCGTTTGACAAATATGATGAAACCTTTCTAACTAAAGTGGTGGTCCTCTCTTTGTTGGCTCTGGCCTAAATCGTTCCTTTGGCATAGGCTAAAAATGGCCCATCGATTTGGGATTGGAAGGTTTGCCAGCCAACAGTCCTCATCTTTAAAGTGTTGTAAAACCTAAAACATAATGTTTGAAGTGAGTGATGAAACATCTGATGTTTGTGTTACTGGTCATACAGATCCTTGTGCTAGTGAGAGACAGAGAAAAAAATCTTTAAATTGGCTCACACATTTAATGTGATGTCTCAATAATTTATGCACTACAGTTGTTATGTTTACAGATAAAGAAACATTTACAAATCTAATCTAGTTCAGTTGTAAGTGAGGTGCTTATTGCTCATAACACTATCATGTTAAAAAGGGGTTAATGACTGAAAAGGAACAAAACAGATGATGTTCGTAAAGATGCTGTGGGGGGCACTGAGTGGTCTCTAGGGTAACAAGATAGGACTTATGACCAGTCAGTGGCCCCCAGATCCACTGGGCATTGGGGAACTGTGTGTATTCTCTGCTGAGTAGCTGCTGGAGGTTGCTTGCTCTTGCAAAGAGGATGCTGCACAAAAAACCTCCTAGTGATCACTTTGGTTGCTAAAGATTGCAGCAGTCACCCATAGTTTGCATGAAAGATGTCGACTTGTCTGCAAACACTTGTAAAGTAACCACCAAGCTGTAGTGAAGCTTGAAAAAGCATGATGTGATTTGGAAATGGAGACCATTCACCTTCACAGTAACAGCTGTGTCTCACTGCTGCAACCAGGTTCACTAACATTTCAGTCTCGCCATCACTTGGTGAGTAGTTTGCAAAAGTCACCTACATCCAAAATACTGGTGACAGTGGTAACTTGGGGCCTAAGGACATTTAAACCAAATGAAACATATATGTAGATACTTAGCACAGTTCTTATCTGTTAACTGCAATAACAATAACCACAATAATAATAAAATAATAAACATGCACACATTTTTTTTTTTACAATATACGGTTAATATAGCCTGCTGTGCCATCTGAATGTTGTTGGCCTACACTGACAATAACTACTGTCTAAAGAGGCCTGTAGCTGTAGGCGTTGTACATTCAGGGAAATTGAACCAAAAGAGACTCAGTGCATCATGGGAACCCCCCAGCAGCCTAGGTCTATAGGAGTGTAATAAAGGGAGGGTTCAGGGTCACCTGATCCAGCCCTAACTATAAGCTTGATCATAATGGAAAGTTTTAAGCCTCTTCTTAAAAATAGAGAGGGTGTCTGTCTCCTGAGTCTGAGAGTGAAGTGCTCTATTTGGGTGATATGGGACTATGAGGTCTTTAAGGTAAGATGGTGCCTGATTATTCAAGACCTTGTATGTGAGGAGAAGGATTTTAAATTCTCCTCTAGATTTAACAGGGAGCCAATGAAGAGAAGCCAATATGGGAGAAATCTGCTCTCTCTTTCTAGTCCCTGTCAGTACTGATAATAATGAATTACAATAGTCCAGCCTAGAAGTAATAAATGCATGAATTATTTTTTCAGCATCACTCTGAGAAAGGATGTTTCTAATTTTAGAAATATTGCACAAATGTAAGAAAGCTGTCCAACAAATTTGTTTCACATGTGCATTGAAGGACATAACCTGGTCAAAAATTGTATGATATCATGATGTTAAACATAACAAGTGACAACTGTAAGGTTGCTAATATGCCATATAGTATGTGTCAGGTTAAGAATCCAAAAGCAGACTTGGAGGTTGGCTGATGACGGACAGAAAACTATCTTTATTTCAGGCCAAGTCCACAAGGTGAATTTAAGATCCAACAAGTGAAGGGCAAACTGAATGTTAACAGGCATGAGGATGACCAGAGGTGGCAAAAGTACTAACATTCTGTACTTAAGTAGAAGTACAAGTACTTGTGTTAAAAAATACTTTGGTAAAAGTCGAAGTACTGGTTCAACTTCTTTACTTAAGTAAAAGTAAAAAAGTACAGGCTCTGAAATTTACTCAAAGTAAGAAAGTAAAAGTAGCTCTTTGGAGGACGTTTCTACCTGCTATTTTTGTGTAAAGCTAACTGAACCTTATTATATATTATTGTAATAATATAAAATAATACATGAGAACACAAACGTTATTCCAACCTAAATTTTAATTCTAATGAATGTACTCAGCTTGAATCACAAACTGTTAAAGGGAATTTAAACACAGCTCTGTTCTCTGTGTCCTCCATAGTAGAGGGTGACTGTGTCTCCACCTAAACACAAACATGAGGATACTCAGGGGTTACAGTGGGATTCAGAAGCTGGAGGAACCCTAAGATCAGCTGTAGTGGCTCTGCATGGGGAGAAGAATCACAGCTTTCTATTGTGAGCTGCAGTAAATGATGTTGGTGTGCAGGCTGTGATCAGCTGACCTGCTGCTGCTGCTGCTCTGAGGTTTACTGCTCTGTGTGGATGAAGTGAACTCACAAAGATGTAACCCAGTATTTCACAGCTCTCTGAGCTGATCTCCATCCCCTACACTGACAGCATACAGGCTGTAGAAATGTTGGACTCAGTGAATGAATCTCAGCATCAGCAGCTTTGATTCAAACTCATCTCTGCTGCACTGATGTAACCTGTAACTCTGACCATGAACACAAAGTGCACCAACACAGAGCTTTACTGTAAATACAGTACAACAAGATAACCTATTTATTACACACTAAGAAGAAGAAGAAGAAGAAGAAGAAGAAGAAGAAGAAGAAACAGCCTTTATTGTCCCACAGAGGGGAAATTTGGGTGTAACAGCAGCCGCAGTTATTATAAATATAAATAAAGATATAATAATTCACACTATTAAGAAAAGAATATATATAAAATCAACAAACAATATTAACCTTAATACTACTAATAATAACACTATATACAATGTACATGATGTGCCTGTGTGTTGAACCTTAACAGGCCGGACTATTTACAGTATATTATATATTATCCTACATTGTGTAGGTTATTGTGGTTTTTGTTGGGAGCAGTGATGGTTATAAAGTCTTACAGCTGCTGGGAGGAAGGATCTGCGGTAACGCTCCTTTGCAGTATTTTCATCCAATCTTTGAATAACACAAAGTCAGCATACTTCAGTTTATTTTCCAGTCCTTACCTTTAACTCTAACCTCTCTTCTTCCTCTCCTGTCCTCTTTCTCCATCTCTGAGTGAACTTCTCTCTCTTTGCTCTCCCTGAAATGCAGCAGCTCTTCTTTTAGCTAGTAGACACACTGTGTGACAAACTGCACACACTTTGTGTGTTTGCTGATATTTGTTGAGCATTTAAAAACGTTGCATTTACCTGCCACACGTTACTTCCTTCATGCTCGCTCCTCTTCAGTAGTGCTAGCTAAGCTGTTTGTCCTGCGAGCACAACTTACGGATTCGGTCCGGCCCGCTGTGACCCCTGATTATAGCTCTTTAAATGAGACATTAATTACATGGGTTTGTGTATTTAATCCCTTTGTACCCGATAAGCCCCGGTGATGGAGGATACGCCAGTACGATTGTCTCTTATATGTTAATATTCCTCCGTTTAGGCTCAGATCGCTTGATGACTGACGGCGCACTGACCGAAAACGCAAACTTCTCCCTGACGTGTTAAAAAGTAACGAGTCTGTTTGAAAATGTAAGAAGTAGAAAGTACCGATACTTGTGTAAAAATGTAGGGAGTAAAAGTAAAAAGTACTCAAAAAAATAAATACTCAAGTAAAGTACAGATACCTAAAAAATCTACTTAAGTACAGTAACGAAGTATTTGTACTTCGTTACTTCCCACCTCTGAGGATGACACAGGACTATAAACATTATCACGCACACTGAGGGCAAATCAGGGGAACAGGACACAGGAGGGTAACATTACACAGCTGAATATCAAGGGAAATGACAAACACAAATGAAAACTAGAGTTAAGACATAAGGGACACAGGACTACAAAATAAACCAGGAAATGATTAACTGAGAAGCTGAATACAGGGAACATAATACGCGAGGATGAAATAGAAATAACCAATAATTCAGTAAAAAAAATGGAAATAAATTACAACCTAATACTAACTGAGCACTGAATACCAATGAATTCAAGAAAATACTCATACACAAAAACACCTGGAACTAAGAAACCTTGCAGAATAGTGAATAAAAGGAAATCAGACCCTTAGGCGCCTTGAAGCAGCTGGTTGTTGTGATTTGGCGATACATAAATAAAATTGAATTGAATAAACAAACTAAGAATCGGAAACCAGAACACCTGAAAGAATAAGAAATCTAAACTCCAAAAGTCAAACCCACAGACCATGACAGTGTGACCTCTGGCCTATATTGTCTAACCACTGGTCAATAATTCTTCCATCTTTGAGTAATGTGTTTACAAGCACCACATTTCTATCCCTACCACTGTGAGCAGCTCTTGTTCCAGGCTGCTTGCATGAAAAAAAAAACAAAAAAAAGTTATGTTGTAGACACAAAGACCATATGCCAAGTGCTATCCAACTGCCAATAATAATATTAATTCAGCCCGATGGTAAAGAAAAGCATTTGAGAAACATGCTGCACTAACAAACATGAGTCAGGGACACAGAAACTTGACAAAGAAAACATTTTGTTTAGTGGGAATTTTAAAGTGGTTATTTTACTAAACACCAACGGAGATTTTTGTAGCTGGTTTGGCAAATATGTTGGATTACTCTGCCTTCCAACAACACAAAGCTGTTTGAGTTTTTATGAATACAGCCAAAATATTTTCCTTCAAAATAGCCAGGAACATGCAGTTATTAGGCAAATGTGGATGAATAAAAGTGCCTGTAAACAGAAGTTTAAGAACAGAGCTGTGGTAAAAGCACTGGGTCCTCTGTTCCACGATGCTCCCAGAAGCCTTTGTGTGTAGAGGCAGCGATGCGAGATAACTCGCCTGTCACAGGGTGCCTTTTAATAATGGCCCAGATGATAAATTGCTTTAATTAGAGGAACGGTCTTTTCCTGTAACTTATGATACAGGAAGCTTGTGAAGAGAATTGTTAAGCCAAGCCTCATTGAGCTTCTTAATGTTTTTACGTGTCCACAATTACATTAAGGCTGTGACACAACGGCTGGCCCGGCTGGCAGATCAGCCTCTGTGATGGCTTCTTCTTCTTCTCCAGAGCAATGGATGGAGGCAGCAGAGAGCAAAATGGAGGAGAGGTGTGTAAGTGTGGAGGGGGGACAGGAGTCAGTGAACGGATCAATGGAAGTCATTATTTGGTGCTTACCGTTTGGCCAGGTCACAGTGTGATGGATGTGTTGTGGCAGGTAATGGTCCTCTGCTGCCTCCGCCTGAGCAAACGGAGATGATGAACTCAGATGTGTTCACTTGTCAACATCGTCCTGACTTCATCTGGTTCAGTGGCCACCAGCAGAGCCTGAAGGCTGCCTCACGCTCCAGGTAATGTGTGCGACTGTAACCACAATTGCCCGATTCAGGTTCCCACGCAGCTTTTGGCACTAAATTGATATTAGAAATGCTACCTTTTGGGAATTCCAGTTTCTTCTGATACAGACTCACAATTATGACTCATTATTATGAGCCTCCCTGAGCCTGGTTCTGCTGGAGGTTTCGTCCTCTTAAAAAGGAGTTTTTCCTTCCAACTGTTACCAAGTGCTAAAAAAAAAAGTCATGTTTTTGTTTCTTAAAAAAATGCAACACTGTGATCCTGATGAAGTCCTGTGTTTACACTAAAGGCACACAACTGTTACATGGTTACAGGCTGCAGGGCTGCTGCAACAAATGCAACTCAAGGAACAGCTTTATGCTTTTGTTTTAGGCAAAACAGCTTATGAAATGTGACAATTTGATTGTGACATGTTACACCTCAGATACACAAAAGTCATTGTCTCTACCTCTGACCAGTATCAACAGAGAGCAAAGAGACTTGCTGCACCTGCTGCTGCGCTAGAACACAAAGTGTTGGAATGAAATATTGTGCCATAATTAAAGACATAAAACTACTTCATGCATGAATGACTTTTATAAGATTCAGAGTACAGTTTAGTGCAACTACAAGGTTGAACATGTAAGGACATTATTATAGTTCAATATTTAATACCAAGTAAAATTTTACGCTTTGTAACTGTGTGTATTGCTATGAGATGTACAAATATAAACTGAAATACATAATTGAAAAGGACAAAAAACACTAGCATATTAAGTATTAAGTTAAATGAATTATATACAAAGTGTCTTTGCAGGGTAAGAGATGTAAAAGATGTTTGCATGTATCACAGAGCCATGGCTCAGTGGCTGAGAGTGTGCTTATCTCTGGTCTGATGGCACTCTCCATACATAGGTAGATGCCGCATCGAGCAGGTCGGCCTGTTGCTGTGTTATGTCAACGCGTCCGCCATATTGGATGTGGCAGCTCTGTGCTGTCAACTAAATATTAAACAAATATGTAGGACCACTTTTTTGCATTTGCACAATATTTCTAAAATTAGAAACATCCTTTCTCAGTGTGATACTGAAAAACTAGTTCGACTATTGCATTCATTATTATCAGGCTGTCCTAAAAGCTCCCTGAAAAGCCTTCAGCTGATCCAAAATGCTGCAGCTAGAGTACTGACAGGGACTAGAAAGAGAGAGCAGATTTCTCCCATATTGGCTTCTCTTCATTGGCTCCCTGTTAAATCTAGAATAGAATTTAAAATTCTTCTCCTCACCTACAATAATCACCTACTTGAGCCTCATCTTATCTCAAAGACCTCATAGTACCATATCACCCCAACAGAGCACTTCGCTCTCAGACTGCTGGCTTACTTGTGGTTCCTCGGATACTTAAGAGTAGAATGGGAGGCAGAGCCTTCAGCTTTCAGGCGCCTCTTCTGTGGAACCAGCTCCCAGCTTGGATTCAGGAGACAGACACCCTCTCTATTTTTAAGATTAGGCTTAAAACTTTCCTTTATGATCAAGCTTATAGTTATGGCAGGATCAGGTGACCCTGAACCCTCCCTTAGTTATGCTGCTATAGGCCTAGGCTGCTGGTGGGGTTCCCATGATGCACTGTTTCTTCTCATTCACCTTATTTACTTTGTTTATACTCCACTCTGCATTTAATTATTAATTGTTATTAATCTCTGGCTCTCTTCCACAGCATGTCTTTTCTCTCCCCTCACCCCAACCGGTCACAGCAGATGACCCCCCCTCCCTGAGCCTGGTTCTGCTGGAGGTTTCTTCCTGTTAAAGGGAGTTTTTCCTTCCCACTGTCACCAAGTGCTGCTCATAGGGGGTCGTTTTGACTGTTGGGTTTTCTCTGTAATTATTGTAGGGTCTTAACCAACAATATAAAGTGCCTTGAGATGACTGTTTGTTGTGATTTGGCGCTATATAAATAAAACTGAATTGAATTGAACTAATACAAGTGAATGGACTGAATGTCATAAAGCGCCTTTCTACAAAGTTCTTTAACTTAATGCATCTCATTCACACATTCACTAATATATACTGGGAAACTGATAGGCATAAAAAATAACGTGATTTTCTCTAATAATTATAAATGTTAAATACTCCATGTATGTTTAGGGTGCAGGCATCAAACCAGAGTATGTATTTCTAATGTTTTTATGAGTGTTTACAGTTACCGATGTTTGTAACGCTGTTGTATTATTGTAGGGTCTTTACCCACAATACAAAGCGCCTTGAGGCGACAGTTTGTTGTGATTTGGCGCTATATAAATAAAATTGAATTGAATTGAATTGAAATTGAATTGTTACTGTGTTGAGAAATGTCTACAATAACCAGATCCTGACATGTAAAACATTAGAAATACATACTCTGGTTTGATGCCTACACCCTAACATACATGGAGTATTTAACATTTATAATTATTAGAGAAAATCACGTTATTTTTTATGCCTATCAGTTTCCCAGTATATATTAGTGCATATCTGAATGTGTGAATGAGACGCATTAACTTAAAGAACCTTATAGAAAGGCGCTTTATGAAGTTCAGTCCATTCACTTGTATTAGTTTACAGCGCAGAGCTGCCACATCCAATATGGCGGACGTGCTGAGGTATCATAGCAATAGGCTGGCCCGCTCAATGCGTCTACGTACAGGGGTTGGACAATGAAACTGAAACACCTGGTTTTAGACCACAATAATTTATTAGTATGGTGTAGGGCCTCCTTTTGCAGCCAATACAGCGTCAATTCGACTTGGGAATGACATATACGAGTCCTGCACAGTGGTCAGAGGTATTTTAAGCCATTCTTCTTGCAGGATAGTGGCCAGGTCACGACGTGATGCTGGTGGAGGAAAACGTTTCCTGACTCGCTCCTCCAAAACACCCCAAAGTGGCTCAATAATATTTAGATCTGGTGACTGTGCAGGCCATGGGAGATGTTCAACTTCACTTTCATGTTCATCAAACCAATCTTTCACCAGTCTTGCTGTGTGTATTGGTGCATTGTCATCCTGATACATGGCACCACCTTCAGGATACAATGTTTGAACCATTGGATGCACACGGTCCTCCAGAATGGTTCGGTAGTCCTTGGCAGTGACGTGCCCATCTAGCACAAGTATTGGGCCAAGGGAATGCCATGATATGGCAGCCCTACCCATCACTGATCCACCCCCATGCTTCACTCTGGGCATGCAACAGTCTGGGTGGTACGCTTCTTTGGGGCTTCTCCACACCGTAACTCTCCCGGATGTGGGGAAAACAGTAAAGGTGGACTCATCAGGGAACAATACATGTTTCACATTGTCCACAGCCCAAGATTTGCGCTTCTTGCACCATCGAAAACCGACGTTTGGCATTGGCACGAGTGACCAAAGGTTTGGCTATTGCAGCCCAGCCATCTATATTGACCCTGTGGAGCTCCCGACAGACAGTTTTGGTGGAAACAGGAGAGTTGAGGTGCACATTTAATTCTGCTGTGATTTGGGCAGCCGTGGTTTTATGTTTTTTGGATACAATCTGGGTTAGCACCCGAACATCCCTTTCAGACAGCTTCCTCTTGCGTCCACAGTTAATCCTGTTGGAGGTGGTTCGTCCTTCTTGGTGGTATGCTGACATTACCCTGGATACCGTGGCTCTTGATACATCACAAAGACTTGCTGTCTTGGTCACAGATGCCCCAGCAAGACGTGCACCAACAATTTGTCCTCTTTTGAACTCTGGTATGTCACCCATAATGTTGTGTGCATTGCAATATTTTGAGCAAAACTGTGCTCTTACTCTGCTAATTGGACCTTCACACTCTGCTCTTACTGGTGCAATGTGCAGTTAATGAAGATTGGCCACCAGGCTGGTCCAATTTAGCCATAAATCCTCCCACACTAAAATGACAGGTGTTTCAGTTTGATTGTCCAACCCCTGTCTGTGGGTGTTCTGTATAGCTTAATCTGTGTTGTGCAACACAGCATGGTTGCTTCTCTCTGTGTGTCAAATATTTCGCTACAACTTGGTCTTCTTTAGTTATAACGGTACTTGTAATAGATGTAGCCTGTTTGTAGTTTTGGAGGCCAGGCACAGTGACCCTGGAAAACCCTATAGCTAGCCAGGCCCTTTTAATCAGTGTGAGGGAAGGTAGCTTAGCCACTGCTAGCTCTCCCTAGCAGAGGGTCCTGCTAAATATGAGAGTGAAGCCATTTATAATTCTGAACTTGTTTGATGGCGACTGTTAGTTGTGATTTGCTGCTAAAAAATTGAATTGAATTGAACTGAATTGATGGACAGACAGTCACCACAAATGGCTTTTCAGAAAATGTCGGGAAAGATGAGCATCAGTAGATCCTAAAAATAAAGTGACCATTAAATTCTCATTTGGGTGTTTTTTCATTTGGGTGAGTCTTTCCCTGATTATTACCTGTTAGCATGTAGCTTGTTTTGGGTTTTTTTCAATATGCAGACTTGTGAACTAGTGAAACGTCATAATTTCTGTTCCAATTCAAAATTTGCATAAAGGCAGGTTTGCTCAAAGTACCTGGATGTGTTCTCGCGCTGCCCCTTCTATCGAGTCTGCATCAGTGGTGACTTGTGTGGACTTGATGCAGCCAAGTATCCCAGAATGCATTTCAGAAGAAACTCAAACCCAGCAATGCCAGAATAGACCGGCTAAAACTATGAGTAAATTTTGAAATATTACTGCTTCTGTGACACAAAACAAATGCGCACTTGCCAAGGATCGCTATACGCAGGGAGAACGCCTGACTCCCGGGACATCGTTTTCAAAACTCCCGCTGGTTTTCGCTGCTGAGTGGAAGTTAAACACAGATATAATTCATTCAGATGATCTTTAATGCCTCATGTTTGGTTTATTTCAGTGTTTTATTTGTTCCCAAGCAAATCAATCAAACTGATATTATAAATACTTTACTCAGGAAGGAACATGAGAGCCTTTTCACCGGGAAAGGGAAAATCGCGGGATGTTGATGCTGTTCATGGAGATCGTGATGACTGATGACAAGCCTGCTCCAGAAATGATCAAATTATATGTTTTAGAATTTCAATATTTATTCGACTGTATTCTAAACATCATCTGTCTTTTGTAAGTGGTGGAAGTCTGACCTGTTTTATTTTTTTTTAATTTAGTACGCAGCAGAGCTGTTCATACATGTATATTGTTTTTATTCAGAGATGAAGTTTTTAAAGCTGAGCATTCAGTAAATTTAAGCTGGAAGGTGATAGAAACACTGGAGCCAAGCTGTGATGTCATCAAGTCTGCTGGTATTCCAACTGAAAAATAATCCCACGTACTTGGGAAGTTCGTACTTGACAAGTACGCAAGTTCGTACTTGTGTACTTGAGTATGAAGAGCAACATGGCAGCAACAACCCAGAATGCATTACGATTCCTGAGCTGTATTGCTTCCCATCAAAAGTGGTCACACCCTCAACCTCTGGCAAGCATCTGGTTGCTGAAACTAGTTATATTGTTGCAACTACTCACCTAATCCAAAAAAAAAAAAAAGAAAAAAAATCAATGCAGTCACTGGGCAACTTGTCCTATTTTTACTCTAGTGTGATCGAGCAACAACCAAGCTAGCTGGTGTTCGCTAACATAGCACTCTACCAACCAAGTGGTCACTTATCCAAAAACCATGGTGACAGCAGTAATGAAGCTTGACTTCAAAATATAATTTCACAAACCAGTGGCTGATGTCATGGTGGCTATCTCCATTTTTAAGTACTTTCTCTGCTTGTAACCACCATATTTCTGTGTTGGTCACTAATATATATCTAAGCTAGTGAGAAGCATTCCTAGGTTAGTCAGGAATAGTGATTTGTATAAGATTTTTTCTGACTTCTCACGGTTCACAGCATTTATTGGGCCACACGTCTTAATCTCTAAATTTCAGTGTTTTCAATCCAGCACTTAGCCATGCAGTCTGCCTTTACAAACATTTGTGAAAGAGTGGGTCTAGATATTCCATGTAAGCGATGTTCTTGAAAAGTAGAAGCATTTAGGAACCACAGCAACTCAGCCACAAAGTGGCAAACCACATAAAGCTACAGAGCGGGCTCACCGAGTGCTGAGAAGTCTTCAGAGCTCTGCTGACTCAATAACTGCAGAGTTCCTGCTCTCCTCTGGTATTAACATCAGCACAAACACTGTGCACTTGGAGCTTCATGGCCTGAGTTTCCACGGCCGAGCAACTCCATATATTATATTTCTCACACCACCTGCACCAAACAAAATGATCTTTCACTTTTTGATTTGCTTACTGCTTTTTTACATTAACATTTTTTTAATAATCTCATCAAAATACATCTTTCACACTTAGAAACCATGTAAATAAGCACTAGCATTGATGATGATATGTGTCATTCATGTAAAAATTAATCATAGATCAAAACAGGTCATGCCTTTTTTTCCCCAGAAACTGGTTTATTAACACTATATTAAATTCTTTTTGCAGATTGAAGTCAGAGCTCTTAGAAAATGTAAATATGAAAGCGAATGTACATTAAGAACACTTATTAATATAAATGAGATTGTCCTGTAACGGGGACGTTTGACCTGTCTCAGGTGTGGAGAATTTGGGCGAAAATGTTACACCATAATATCTTGAACTATAATTTTCTTGTAATAATATATGATTATAGGAAACACCCAAATCATCTGTTAAAAATCGATATAAAATCTGTTTTTAGGCAATCATATGCATACAGTTCACATGGTAACTGAAGGTGTTTGTGAGTAGCCTTGCTCATGCTGAACAATATCAGCATGCCTAACGAAAACAAGTAGTGGTGTGATCAGACTTCATTGCCATTTCATTTCACTTCATTGTGCCACATAATTGTTGCAATCTTCTGGCACATGTGAAGCAATTCAGGGGTCTGGGGGAAAAAGAAATCACGGCCAACAACTGTGTACAGAGTCATTTCTGTCTGTTTGAAGGGTTACGAAACAACGCAGAAACGAGATGCAGACAACAAAACAGCAGTGCCATTGCAGGTCAGACATCAGTCATTCTGCTCAGAGCTGCTGTGTTCGTCCATCGGCTTTTTAGAGCAAATGTTTGTCTGCGGGGAGGATCTGTATGACACCGATTCACATCATACATGATCCTGAACAGCTTAAGTATTGCAGTTTCTCCCTGAGAGCAGAGAGTGAATGCACTTCTGGTTTCAGACTCTTCGTGAAGAGAGAGAAAAATCAAAACCACACCGTCAGCCTGCTTTTATCCTGTAAGACGGCGGTTTATTGTATCCAGATAAAAGCCAGGCAGGGTTATGAAACATCTCAGCTCGTCTGCGGCATCGCTCCCACCGCCGCTGCCCCCCTGCAGACTGAAGGAGTGACACGCAGCAGGGATGGAGAGGCCATTTTGTCTTTTTGGAAAGGCACTTTAGCAGCAGCCGCTCTGAGTGCTTTTATCATTATACGCCACTACAGTCTGGCCATTTGTTCTGACCTTGGGAAATGGTTTTAAAGGTCTTGCTGTGTGTGTACGTGTGTTAGAGAAATTGCCTGGATTGAGATGTTCCATGAAAATATGTAGTGAACAGCCTCTGTAGGCCAGGCGGGGGTGGATAAGGGGAAAGCTATTTGGGGGACGGGGGCACAATCCAATTTGTTTGTTCACACTCCAGCAGAGCCAGATCAGAACAATTGATACATTAGGACTAGTTTTAGAGAGCAAATATGGCAGCCAGAGAGAGAGGGGAGAGGAGGAGAAGAGGACTATATATTGCAGAGAAGTGCTCTAAGAGTAAATTTACCTCACAGTCCATTGCACAGGGCGCAATATGAAACTATGATAAAAAAGAAATTGCTTTATTCTCCGAGTTATCAATATAATTCCGTCTCTGCGGCTCACCATCTCATTTTGGAAGCAGGAATCTTTTGTTACCATGAATTTTCTGTTGCAGAAAAAAACTGTACTTGTGAAGGTTCATTCAACATTCAGAGATAAATGTGCTCCGGGAGAGCAATGCCTCCCTCAATTTGAAAAGCCCCGGTGTGCTGTAACATCCAAATCCTCCAGACCTGAACATGTCATCTACCCCAGCGGTGACAAAGGAAATAAATTAGGAAAATACAATGTCCTTAAATGACAATATGGTGTTGGTGAGGAAAAATAAAAAGTCAGAACCAATCTTATCAGGGAAGAAGACGCCGTCTGGTTCTGTGTGGGTCTGCAAAGAGAAAAGGGACAGTTGTTATTTCCTATTCAGCAGTGGGATCTCCAGCCTGATAATGTCTAATAACGCTCCATAAATTAAATCTGCCGCATCAGTGCACTCACAACAGCATCCGCTCAGAAAAATAGTGAGGCTCCGTGTCTCTAAAGGAGAGTTTGGCATGGAAGGCTGTAGCGTTTTTTTTTCTTTTTTTAGTTATTCATTATGGGATTATTCATGAGGTGATGATGACAGGGTGAGGGGTGTTCAGGTCTCTGTAATGGAGAGGGAACGAGGGACAGAAGAGGTTGTTCCTCGCTGAGCTCTTTATGAATAGAAATATTGGCATGAATTCAAATTTCTTGTAACTTGCTACAGCTTCACTGCATGTAGATATCCTGGAAGATGTATATTTGATATACTTAAATACATGTGTATCATTTCAGTTCATCTAGCTGAGCACCAGTAGCTTTAACTCAGTATAAACCCATGTCTGCATAAATTTAGCACTTCATAGTGTTGTTATTCTAAGTGTCTGGAACAGTAGGCTTATTTTCTGCTCAAACAATCTGCAAAAAATGGCAAGAATCTACAGCTCCTATTTGTGGTACATTATGTGGTGGCTTTCATTTGGAAACTGTTTTTGGTGAGCTCTCAGCCTGGAAGTTATTTCCAGAGATTCCATAAATGCAGCGAAGCTTAGAGGAGTAATTAGAACATAGGGAACGTTTCACACGATGACAATGCCATTAACCTAGACGAAGCTTCTGCAGCTGATGGTATCAATAATACCAATGTGTGAAACTTTTTCTGCATTTTTTCTAAAAGTTTTCTTCAAACATTTTTCCTCACTACATTTTGGATATATCAGATTTAATGCATCGTTATAATGCATTATAATCCAACATATAAAGATGGCATGCAAAAAGTTTTAAAATGCAAACTGTGTGAAGTTGGAACCAAATGATTGTAATGTTGCAGGAATGTCTGCAGCTTAATAGAATAAAATAGAATAGAACAGAATTGAATGGCTGCTTAAATTCAAGTTTTTAAAAGATTTCCCAGTTAATAAGTTTAATTTCATTCTCCAGTACTACAAACTACTGCGTATGCTTTTGTCAGTACTTCCTAAATCCTGTTGCAGGCAGTGCTTTGATTGTTAATCATATTTTAGTTGCTTCTGTGTTTTCTCACTATATCTGAGCACAGCCTCTGCTTGTATGAATTTACAGTATCGTATAAGCCCATGCAGGCTGTGGATGGTTATATGCATGATACACAGTCATAAATATTTAGTGACTCAGCTGCAAGGAAACTGAACGTCTGAAATCAAGGTTAATAATGTGTGTTGGGCTCGGCAGGGTTGTGTAACTGCTGACAGGGCTGCAGACGTGTGTTGACGAGACAAAACAAAGTCGTGTTTGTCAGTAAAATCATAGTGTCACACGTAATACATAATCTTATATTTATCTTGGTCATTAAGACTTCAGCTGCTTTTGTTTTGTACATAACCTATTAGCTTTTAGAATGAATACACATTTAGTTTAAATTAGCAGCACATTTGTGAGATTTCTGCTCCCAAACGCTGCATCTTATTCCTTTATGGTTTACTGTTTTCTAAACTAAGACCTTTTTACTCTAATTGAAGGACTGGATGAATAGTGTGCTGAACATTTCATTTCTTTTCTTTGCTTCTTTTTCTACTGAGGTTACATAAATCAGGTAGTGCATCAGACCTGCCAGACAACAAAAGTCAAAGCAGTGCAAGAGCCCTTTTCTCTTTCTCTCTTTCTTTTTTATGTCTAAGTAATGTTCAAAATAAAAAGCCACTTAATCCATCTTCTCCTGTATAAGGCCTCTTTTCCAGGCAGCAGAGATGGTAAAGTACATAAGTCTGCAGCATTGAGTCAGCCATACACAGAAAAACCATCTGTCTTCATCATTCTCCGGGCACAATTGATCTGCAGCGCTCTGGAAAGTATTTATTATGAAAAGTCTCATTTTTTAAGCAGCTTGTTTAAAGTAGCAGCAGCCATAAATCAACCTCGATTCAGAGCAAATCAGAGAGCCCTCCCACTGGAATCCATTATTCCTATTATATCAGTTCTAAGTGGACATAACAGCTTAATCCAGTATTGATCTGAGTGTGTGCGTTGGTCATCCCATTCAATCCCACCCTGATATCTGGGAGGCTCTGTGCTGAGCCTCGCATGTGCTCTCACTTTAAATAATCACAGGGGAAAGTCAACATGTTAGCTTGGCTAACTCTTTCCTCTTTAGAAAGCAATAAATAGTGTCTGTGTGTGTGTGTGTGTGTGTGTGTGTGTGTGTGTGTGTGTGTGTGTGTGTGTGTGTGTGTGTGTGTCTAATCCCAGCTAATACTCTGTTTAATACCAGAGAACTTCAGCGAGCTAGCAGCCCCACTAATTAAGTGAGCAGCAGTCTGTTCTGATGGCTCTCATACACATGGGCATAAATTATTGAAGTGCCATTAAAATAAATAATTAAGTCGATTGCAGCATTTTGCATGTGGGCGGGAGGTTAAATTATGTATAAGCTCAATATTTATAAGTGTAATAGGGAGTAAGTGTGTTGGTTTTTCTAAGCTCACCCTGCGGGCGGTCTTTTGTCCTCCAAGCTCGGGTCCTCTACCAGAGGCCTGGGAGTTTGAGGGTCCGGCGTAGTATCTTCGCTGTTCCCAGGACTGTGCTCTTCTGGACACAGATCTCGGATGTCATTCCTGGAATCTGCTGGAGCTAGGGTTTAATATTTTTCCCGAAAATGACATGAATCAAATCCCGGGAAAAGACGAGGCATTTCCCGGGAATCCCGGGAAAAAAAATTTTTTTAAATTTTAATTAGGCCTTCTGTAGCCTGTGTCAGGCTTAACCTATTTTGATATTGTAGAGGTAGCTTTCCACCTATGTCCTGTCATGCCCAGTAGGGGGCAACGTTGGCTTGATTAATGCAATAAAACCTACATCTCGGCATTCGAGTGCTCGAGCTATGCGGTGTTGTATCGTTCCTCAACACTCCCTTAACAAATATAATTCGAATATTCCTGCATTGTACATGGAATTATACCAAGATATTTTACAATTGCTGGTGCAAAACACTACGGTTCATCTCCACACAGCATTGATAAAGGCTCAGCCACGCTGTCGTGCACACCGTTCCACCAGTGGAACGCTGTAATAGTCATTGAAAAGTTAACTACCGTACTACACTATAACATGACATAACACAGGGCCTTGAGTAATGCACTACGACTTGGTCATTGCCATTCTGGCAACAGCAAATTTATAACACCGTGTCTGAGGGTTAAAGTAGGTTCGTTGTGAATCGTCTTTTGAAAAACTGGCCAATCCTTATAGCCTAAAAAATATACATTTTACTCAACTCCATTTTAAAAGCGAAATATGTTAAAGCAATCTATTTCATGATAATTTCTTCACCCATTAGGCCCGTATCCTAATTCATGGTTGTTAGTAAGCGGCTGCAAACGAGGAAAAGAAACACTCGAAGTTAAACAGATATTTCTTTATTGTTCAGGGCAGGCATATTTTATAGGCTATATAATGCAATATAACAATATATAATAATATAAAATTATATAATACAAAATACCTTAGGGTAAACACATTGCCTACGATTTTAACAAATTAAAGAGGAAAAAAGTACAACTGTGTAATACCTCTATTAAAACGCTTGAGATGAAGGCTGAAGCCTTAAACGGAGGCTGAACGTGCCTGAAATGAAGAGTAATGCTTTTTGCATTAAACGAACCCTTCTCTCAATATTTCCTTAAATTTAACTTTCTGAAGCTTTCTTTTTTTTCTTTTCTTTTCTTTTCTTTTCTTTCTTTTCTTTCTTTTCTTTCGTGTGACTTTTTTCCCGGTTTCCCGTCTGGTTCTGATCGCATTTCCCGGGAATCCCGGATCCCGGGATTAAACCCTAGCTGGAGCCACTCTTCCTGTTAAGGGAGACATGAGAAGTGTGGAGGAGGAGGAGCAGGAATTACCCTCAGGGTCTGGGAGCTGGAGGGTCAGGGTGGTTGAGTTATACAGTACTGACAACACTTCTTAAAATTAGAGGATACACTGGTCATGCTAACTTTCTACCTGTGGCGTAGAGATTTATAGAAACACATGTGTAACCTGTACTTTGGCAAGGGCTTGAGAAAAGCCTGAATTTAATGTGATTTGTATATTTAAATGTTTTTGAGCTAACAAATTTTAGCTTATCTGTGTCACTTATGTGACTTCATAGTGGAACAGGATATAATGAAGCTCTTAGTAATTTCCCCTCTGATTTCAATGAATCTGCTGAGACTATTATTTTTATACCACACACACTGTGGTTGCCACAGTTAGCACAGTTCAACTATATTCACATGTAAAATTATCACTGTTATAGAATAAGTGAGAATGTAATCTTTTCTTCGCGTTACATCCACAACTGTCAGCTATCCTGATCACTAGTTCTCACTTGTAAATTATTAGTTATTATTAGTCTATGCCCCCTCCCTGAGCCTGGTTTCTTCCTGTTAAAAGGGAGTTTTTCCTTCCCACTGTCATCAAAGTGCTCATAGGGGGTCGTTTTGACTGTTGGGTTTTCTCTGTATTATTGTAGGGTCTTTACCTACAATGTAAAGCCCTTTGAGGCGACTGTTCATTGTGATTTGGCGCTATATAAATAAAACTGACCTGACCTGAGTTCTGCTCAACTGCTGTTCATCTCTGCCAATTACCTGACTGAAAAGACAGGCATGCCTTCAGCAAGAAACGTGAATGGGTCTTCTGCAGAAGCTCTACTGTGCTATCACAGAACTGCATCTACATACAGTACCGTGGTGCTTAGGGACAGCTTGCATCTCTGCTCGGTGTAAGGGTCTGGACTGGTGCTGAATATTTGTCCAAAAATGTTCTAGACTGTTCTACATTAATCTGTGCTGACATTGCTACAGCAGTTTGCTAAATGTTGCTAAAAAGGATAGATGGGATTTAGCTACAAAGCTGCTAAGTTATCGACAAGAGCTCCATGAGTTCTGCTACTATAGACTGTATGTAAAGGATGGGCATGCCCACTATAATCTCACCATATGTTCTGCAAAGTCCCATCTGCAGGAAGTTAAAGTTGAAATCCATTTTCGCTCTGATTCCAGGGCAGAAAGATAAAGTAGAACTTTACCCAAAATGTTTCGTTGACATTCAAATGTCCGTTATATTTTACTACAATCATGTAAAATTAGATTTTCACAGGAAACTGAACACAACAATGCAGACTGTAAGTCTACATCTGAGTGCATTATGGGACACACACACACACACACACACACACACACACACACACACACACACACACACACACACACACACACACACACACACACACACACACACACACACACAGGTTAGTTCCCGTCAGTAATGGCCTCCTGCCTCCCTCCTCCATCTCATCTATAAATAGGCTGAAGCAGAGCGTGAAATGAAAAGCAAGAGAACAGCATGAAATGGGACAAAAGTTGGGCAAATGGACATATTTATCCTTTTGTTTTTGAAGAAGGCCGGGGAAATAATGGCACAATTTTTACATAAAGCTGTGCAATCTTCACAAACACTGCTGATATTATGCTTATTTTTACGGCCTGCTCTTGTTTTATTCTGCGTAATAATGGATCATTGTCAGTGGTTGTTGTTCAGCCTGATATGCAGATGAGAACCACATGGGGGGAAAATAACAGGAATTATCCATTAAACAAACAAAATACTTAAATAGTTTTACTTACTTGCTGCCAACAAGGGGCTATATTTTGGTCATGTATTTATTTCAACATGTCATTTATTGCATTTTGCAATGTTGCTAAAACCATAACATATTATTGACCTCACTTAATATATTACAGTGGGCATTTTTCTGAGTTACACACAAACAGCAGTGACATTAATACAACTGGTGCTCATTCAGAAAGCAATCAGACAGGCTGGAAACAAATCAGTTTACAGACACTACTTTCCTTCTGCAGCTGTATGGATAAGAACATATTTCATTTGCAGTGCAGAATAGAGTCCATTTCTCAGGTATGCTATGTTTGAACTGTAGTTAAGACTGACTGGTGAACTCGTAGTTTGTTATGAGTGTGTCACTATTTCAGTTTTAGCATCGGTTGGAGATTAGTGCTGCAGCATTTAGAACATTTGTCGGCAGGTTTTCACCTGCTGACCAGTGGTATCTCATTACACCTGAAACCTTCCAGCAGCTCAGCCTGACTCTTAAATCGGTCTCAGTACTCACAGAACAGAAAGCAAACACTGAGATTTAGATTCAAAGGAAACAATTTAAATTCAACATAAATGCTGAACAAACTGATGTGTTTTTTTAATTTACTTTTTTGCAATTCTAGGTTTGCTCTCACTGTGATAGTTATCGCAACAGTGGTGGCAACACAGTTTAGGCTCACAGCCATCTAGTTATTGATCACAGTTTTTGTATTTTTTTTTCGTCTTGGTCTTTGGACCAATGGAGGTGGACGTAGCTAATGTAGTAACAGGTTTTATGTGGCAGTGCTACACATATGCACAATGGAAAGCAACAAATTGTTTTCCTTCTTTGTGGGGTAAAGACTCAACTGCTAACTGCATCTTGCATATCTGCTCTGGAAAGTAGAGAGAGAGAGAAACCTGCTGCAGTTATGGCAGAGCTGACTGAGCTGTTCTGCTGGAACAGCTGATGTTCTGTGGCATCTTTGTGGGCTTTAGGAAGGTTTATGTTCTGAAGGTTAACTTAAGATATATAATACAGGTTTTTCTTTGATTCACATCACTGCAAACTGAATTTGGAGTTAAAGGTTGATAAATAAGCATTGATCATTTCATTGTAGTTTTTTCACTCATAGACTAAAGTTTTAACAAATGGAGCTGTACTGGGAGCATTCAAATTTACTCTCATCTGTCATTTTGTATAAAATTTTCCATTCAGTGAAGCACCCACCCCCAAAATGCACTGTGTGAAAATTCACCCATACAAGGTTACCAGAGAATTGATCTCAGACAACATGTATTGTGTTTGTGATTGAATGCTCAATAGCATGAAATAGAAAACAAACAAAACAAGTCACCTCACACCATACAAAGGTTTATTCTGCAAACCACCCAGCTGCAACGACAGCGCACACAGTGATCTGGGGAGGTGTGTGTGTGTGTGTTTACATGTCCGTGTGTGTTTGGACACAATTAAAACACCCTCTTGGCGGGGACTGCCAATGCATCACCCTGATGACAGTGGACAGGCTGTTTGCTTTAGCTGCTGCTGATATCGAGCTTAATGATGTTGTCCTTCATTGCGGTTGCTATGGCTGACCTGCCCATCACTGATGCGTGGTAGCTGCGATTCAATTGGGATGTGTGTGTGTGTGTGTTTGTTCAGACAGATTGAACCTCCGGTCAGATGTCAAAGTGTGACAATGCCAGCAGGAAATTTTGTAACTGAGCAGTAACAAACAGATCATGGTGTGTTTGACAAGTAGAGCTGCAGAAAGAAAAAGCTGCAGCCCCTAAACCAGACAATAAAAAGACACTTGAGCTACTGTGAGCGATCCGTCAGTGTGAGTCTTCAGTGCTGAGATAAACGACCACTTGATGGGTTCAGAATCCATGTAAGAGGTAACTGCTTCTTCTCCTTTTGTGATGCTGCTTTGTCCAACACTCTCATGAAAAACTCATGTTCTGACAGTAGCTGCTGATGGTGTGAAGATACGCACAAAATGCCCCTTTGGCTGTACCTCAATGCCTCAGCTGTGGCAGTTGTGGCTGTCAAGTGATAATTTTATTATACAACAGTCTCATCCAGATGTGCTGTATAATGCTGCTTTTACAGGTGCCTTCTCTCCATCACAGGTAAGGCCTTCTTCCACGGGCATTCTTTTGGCCACTGAGAAATAACGCCACATTTAACAGACGCGAGGCCCTCATAAATATTAAGGACATAGGAAGTGGAGAGGTGGTGGTGGTAAAGGCACATTTTTCACAGTTAAAAGCCAGGACACCCTTGTTCACATCTCATTTAGGCCACACTAAGGGATAACTTGTGGATAAATGAGCAACATCAGCAGCTTTAACAAAGCAGTACTAATTGATGCTCTGAGGATGAGAGTGAGAGTAGAAACACAAAATCTGGGTGAGGGAACAGGTTGAGGCCTGGCGTTATTAGCAGACGAGATCACTGACAGGCCAGGCAGTAGGACCTCCGACAGGCTGGGTGTCAGTGTTAATGCTGGTCTGTTGGGCAGCTTGGACAGGGCATCGGTGTCCAGGAATGAAATCATGCTCAAAGGACAGCAGTGCCTCCATGACATCTTGTAGAAAGGCTGGGCAGCAGAAGCAAGGCAAAAGAGCTGTGCAGCACAGAGTCCATGGCCCAAGTCCAGAAAAGACACCAGCAAACTGGCCATGATTGAGATCACAGGCTGGCAGCTGTGTGTTGCTGTGCCAAGCATGGGCGCCATGCTTCCTTTTGCTATGAGGTAAATGCAGTGGTGGTGAGGGAAATGCTGACTGCAGCAGCAGCAGTGAGGAGCTGGGCAGCTGGAGTAAGGCTGTAAAACTGGCTGGCAGCAGTGGGGATGTGAAAGAGGTGAGGGCAAAGTCCTTTAGCCATTTTAGCACAGGGGCAGGAAATGGCTGTTAGACCTCTTCTGACCCACCACTTCGTTGTCTCCCATGCTGAAAGAACACAGCTACTGTTGTAGAGGAATGATGGGTTTGTTTTGGGACTTCTCAAAATTATTATGCACTGCATCTACTGGTCCATAATCTGGTCATGTGGTTCCTTCATGTTTGGAGTGTGCAGAGATGCAAAGATGCTGAGCCAGGAAAAAAAAAACAAAATAAAACAACTAAATCTATAACAACAAAAGGTCCAAACAGATAAAAGGAGCACTTGAAATTTACAGGAATAAACTGAGCAGGACTAACAGTACAATGTGACAAGGATCAACTGAAAGACAGGGCTGTATATGCAGTGGAAGAAATAATTATTTGATTTCCTGCTGAGTTTGTAAGTTTGCTCAAAGAAATGGACATGCTAATTTTTATGGTAGTTTCATTTTCATGGAGAGACATCAATATCAACCAAAAATCCAGAAAAAAAAGAGACAAAAGTTATAAACCTATGTTCATGTCACTGAGTGATGTAAGTATTTGATCCCCTACAACCCAGCCAGAATTCCTCCATTCCAACCTCTCCACCACCATGGGCGAGCCCAAAGCGCTGTCAAAGGATGTCAAGGACAAGGTTGTAGATCTGCACAAAGCTGGAATGGGCTACATGACCATCAGCAAGACGCTTGATGAGAAAGTGACAACTGTTGGTGCAATTATTTGGAAATTCAATTCAATTCAATTCAATTTTATTTATATAGCGCCAAATCACAACAAACTGTCGCCTCAAGGCGCTTTGTATTGTGGGTAAAGACCCTACAATAATACAGAGAAAACCCAACACTCAAAACGACCCCCTATGAGCAGCACTTGGTGACAGTGGAAAGGAAAAACTCCCTTTAACAGGAAGAAACCTCCAGCAGAACCAGGCTCAGGGAGGGGGGGTCATCTGCCGCGACCGGTTGGGCTGAGGGGAGAGAAAGAAGAGAGCCAGAGATTAATATCAATTAATGATTAAATGCAGAGTGGAGTATAAACAAAGTAAATAAGGTGAATGAGAAGAAACAGTGCATTATGTGAACCCCCCAGCAGCCTAGGTCTATAGCAGCATAACTAAGGGAGGGTTCAGGGTCACCTGATCCAGCCCTAACTATAAGCTTGATCATAAAGGAAAGTTTTAAGCCTAATCTTAAAAATAGAGAGGGTGTCTGTCTCCTGAATCCAAGCTGGGAGCTGGTTCCACAGAAGAGGCGCCTGAAAGCTGAAGGCTCTGCCTCCCATTCTACTCTTAAGTATCCTAGGAACCACAAGTAAGCCAGCAGTCTGAGAGCGAAGTGCTCTGTTGGGGTGATATGGTACTATGAGGTCTTTGAGATAAGGTCTGATTATTCAAGACCTTGTAGGTGAGGAGAAGGATTTTAAATTCTATTCTAGATTTAACAGGAAGCCAATGAAGAGAAGCCAATATGGGAGAAATATAATAATAATAAATGTATAATGTAAGTAGAATTGGTCCTAGCACAGAACCCTGTGGAGCTCCATGCTTAAGCTTAGTGTGTGAAGAAGACTCCCCATTTACATGAACAAATTGGAGTCTATTAGATAAATATGATTCAAACCACTGCAGTGCAGTACCTTTAATACCTATAGTATGCTCTAATATCTGTAATAAAATGTTATGGTCAACAGTATAAAAAGCTGCACTGAGGTCCAACAGGACAAGCACAGAGATGAGTCCACTATCACTATCAGATGGATGATGAAGAACATTAGGTCTTCTACTGTCATTGGATAGGACAGTGCAGACAGAAGGCAGGGAGAGAGTGGGGGGGAATGACAGACAGGAGCACTCAAACCCAGACCTCTGCAATGAGAATGCTGTCCTTCAGATCACAGACCACCTGCTCAGCCAGGTGAGCTTTAGCAACACTGCCAATTCAGAGTCTGACAGTGAGTTTGGAAGCCAGGATGAGACTGAGCATCAGTCAGCAGCCAACAAGGGGAGAACTATGGATGTGAAAAAATGGTGAGATTGAATGAGAATGAGCCGCAGCTACCAATTCATGGTCACAGCATCAAATCTGAGTTTTAAATTTTCATCCTTGATGCCATCTAGAAAATCATCCATATAAGAAAATGTTCCCTGATTTAAAATCTGTTCTAGATCCATATACATGCATCAAGTGCTAAAAAGACATATAAAGACATACAAACATCAGTAGCAATAAGAAACCTTAATTCATTAAAATTGTTCAGGATAAACATGTTTTTCCACCCATATCACCCATTATTTTTTCCTTTTTAATTACATTTTCTGATATAACACGAAAGGCACTATTATTCATAAACGTGCTCTAACAAGGGAAATGCCAAATATCTATGACTTGGAGCTGAGATAAATTAAACATCTGTTAAACATTACATTCTTTTGGCTGGATTGATTTAAAAACGCCCAAATGCAGCAGGTCCACCAGAACTGCCAACACTGGGTGAGTAACCAAAGCATGAACACCACACAAAGCTTAATATAAACTAAAGCACTGACAGGAAGAACCGAAGTGGAGGTCTGAGATAAAACATCTCAGCGATATTAGTCCTGTTTTTACCTCCCACACCAACAAACAAACAAACAAGCAGGACTTACAGATTGTTGATAAATGTGAGTGTGTGTAAATGTCTCTTAATGTATAGTCAGCATAACTGGGTGTGAATGATTCTTTCTTTCATTATACTAATGGCTCAGAAGAGTCGATACAGAGAGCGAGTGAGTGAAAAAGAAAAAGGAAATTATTATTTTCAGCAGGGTTTCAGATACAGGTGGGAAAAGGGCAAACTCTCAGCTGGTGACGTTCATCAACTGGCGCTGTAAAGGTCACACCGTGTCTCTTGACGTGCACTCACACCCGAAGGCGTGTTTGCCCCTGCTGGGTGCCCCCCACCCCCCACCCCTCCTCTGGAACTTTGCACACCCCCCCTTTTATTAGCCTCCTGAGAGAGGGGCTGCTGTGGCGTTTAAGAACTGTGTAAACATGTGGCGCTTGTTTTAATGTCCTCATTCAGAGGCTTGATTGCTGATGAGGTTGCGCTGTTTTGGTAAAAAGCATCATTTGAACAGCTCTGACACGGTTAAGTACGGTCGACCTACTTCACCATCTGCTGCTGGAGCCACTTTTTTGTTTTTTGTGTCAGTGCTCCATCGTGCTGCTTGAATTGGAATCAATCACATTCAAATCGGTCCAGGCTGAATGATTATTACTTTGTCTGCATGAGTAATGTATGGCCTATCGCGCTTTAGCTGACATGATTAATACCTGTCGTTTTCGGCGGGGCCTGCTGTTTCTCTATGCTTACATCATGTTCTGCCTGTTCAGCAGAAATACTACCATGCACACGATGAATCACTGGGATCATGTGACTACCAGGTAAGTGGGGCAGTGGTTCCTTAGGTTTTGCTGACTTTTGGTCTGTGCTGCTTGAGATGTTACCTGCCAGAATGCCTCAACGTGTTCATGACAAACCACAACCCAGTGAATCACAATAATCTGGAATTTGAAATAAAAATGTAAATGTGATAAAGCTTTTAAGTTTAAGTAAAAATTGTGAGGGATTCTGCAGCTTTTAACTCTTTATACACCAATCAAATTCTATTACACTGGTTCAGATTCCAGAGAATCCTGAAGGGGGGCTGACAAACACCTACATCTAACTAAAAAAGAAAAAAAAAAAGTATTAAGAGGTGTCAGTTTATTTTAATTTAAAGATTTCATTTAAAGATAGCTTTTTCACACTATATATAGTGGTTTCATCATCTCTTTCTCCTCCTGTTGCCACCTCCAACCCTGCTCTCTCTACATCATACTCTTCCTCCTCACCTGAAGCCTCAAAGCCTCATAAAAATGTACATAAAAATGCATATTTATTCCCAGTATTCTTAGAGTTACTTATTGCCAGCAGATCAGACACGTGACCCTCCCATCTCTGGACAGCTGACAGTGAACCGCCTGTAATTATAAGCTTTACGTTACACCATATAACCTTAGGCTTGAACATCCTAAAAATCCCACTTTCCCTCTGATAGACAGGCTGATGACATTCTCTCACATTGTATGAAAATGTATTTGCTAACTGCCTGAGCACCAGCTAAGCAAAAAAACAGCTCTTAACAACAGAAAAGTTCAGGATATCCTCAACAATTCAGCATCAGACTCCCTTCATGTGGTTTTAAAGGCCCCTTCACACCTGACCTTCTGACAGCTCAGGTAAACACTGGACTGACAGGCTACGAATGCCGGCCAGAGCATTTGAGGTGACTTGGGGGTAAAAACTTTAACTGAGACAAATCATTTTTTTTGTCCTGAATTATTGTTAAATGTTAATATTATTCAAATACATTAAAATATAAAGTGTGCAAAAAATGTTTTTTTATACACAGTAATAGAAACATGCTGGTTGGCTGTTATGGGGAAACCTGAACTGCAGGTACCGGGAGTTCGGGATGACAGTTTCCAAATTCCACCTGGTGTCTGGCTTACTACAGAATCCATGCAGAGTCATCCCCTTTACAGGCTCGATATTGTCAAGGATCAAGATAACGCTGAACTCAATCCTATTCACATGCTGGATAATGCTAAATGTAGACTTCTGACTGTTTTCTCTGTAACTATGTAAACCACCTGAAAGTGCTTTGGGATCTGAAACGAAGGCCTAAGAGGATCTGTTTGTATCCAGAACAGAGCAACTTCAATATTTATGATTCTAATCTTGATTATCTGTGTTTGTCTGAAACATGGCTTACTCCATCAACATCGTCAGGTGTTTATAATATTCCAGGATATCATGTCTAGAGACAAGACCGTGAACATGGCAAAGCAGGTGGTGTTATGATTTATGTTAGAGATCCAGTGTAGAGAACTTGACTTGTCAAATGACAATATTGATAGAGTAACAATTATTCTTTCTCCTGAAATGTCCTTTAATGTAATTGACCACCTACTGAAAATGATTTGTTTGTTGATACACTGCATGCTGTACTTAAACAATGCAGCAGTAAAAAGTGCTTTTAATGGGTGACTTTATTTTAGATTGGCCAGACAAAAAGTGTAGAAGGAAATTAAAGGATATTACTAATAAATTCCATCTGACAGAGAACCCTACAAGAATATCAAGATCTTCAAAACTTTGCTGGGCTAAATTTTTACAAATGAACAGAACATATATGTAAAATATTTAATCCAATTAGTGCTATGTCAGATCATAATTTAACATTGGGTGCAAGACAGCTATAAAAAAAAAGTGATATAGAAATCAAAAAATGTTAAAAAGGAAGAAATGCATTTCATATATCCCAAAGACAGAAATACAGCATTTTGATAATGAAATAAGGCCAACAAAATGGGGAAGTTTAAATAAGAGTAAAAATAACAGACCTGTACAGATTTATAAATGATATGTATAAATTTAAGATACTTTCATCCAAATTTATAAAAGCTGTACTCCAGAAGAAAACAAACATTACCATGGTTAAATAGCACCTTACGCCAATTAATGAGGGAAAGGCCTTAAATAAGTGTCTAAAATCAGTGCTCCAACCTGACAAAATGACAGTCCAGTTAGCAAATAGTTTTAATGATCATTTTATTAATTCTACTCTCGAGCTTAGTTGCAGAAATTGCAAAATTTTATTCATGTTTGGTTTTAACTGGTGAAACTACATGGAGTTTACAGATGAGGAGAAAGTAAATAATATCATTTCAATATTATCAAATTCCAGAGCAAAATGTACTTATGAATCACTGGAGGAGGGAATATTCCCTAACACATTAAAAACAGCTATTATAACGTCTATTCATAAATCAGGTGACAGACCCATTAGTATACTGCCTGTCATTTCAAAAGTGGTTGAAAAAGTTGTAGCTGAACAACTAAGGGTGCACTTGAATGAAGGAAATTTATTCCACCCTATGCAGTTTGGTTTTATGGCTAATCATTCAACAGAAACCGCATGCTGCTATTTCATTAGTGATTAAGGCAAGTCTTGATAAGAGAGGGGTGGTAGGTGCTGCACATTCAGTTCTTCTACCAAAGTTATCTTATTTTCACCTGTCTGCTAAACTGGATTCAGTCTCATTTATCGGACCGCTCTCAGTGTGTCAGGATAAAAGATAAGATATCTCTCAGAGCCTGTACTACAGGAGTTCCACAAGGCGCCATCTTAGGACCATTGATTTTCCATCTGTGTGTGTTGGTGTTGAAATCGTGACGTAGGCTAAAGACACAGTGCTATATGTACATGGCAAAGATCCTGAACATGTTGCTGCTAAATCAACACTCACTATGCAAAAACTGGTTGAACAACTCGTGTCTTACTTTGAACACAGAGAAAACGGTGACCATGTTCTTCCAGAATAAATGCAAACAAAGTGTTCTTCCAAATATTTATGTTGAGGAAAAAGAGTTCAAGGAAAATTTTGACATGGTTAAATACTTAGGGGTTACTCTAGATTCTAATTTTACATTTAAAAGCAGATTGAAAAGATGTATCATATACTCAAATATAACAGATAATTTTAGACATAGTAGGATTTCACTGACTTTTGATGCACCTAGTATTTAAATACAATGATTTTTTTTCTTAGTATTGACACTGTATGACGTGCTGGGCACAGCCAAATCAAATCAATATCATTATTGTTATATACTTACTAAATATAATATGTTAAGGTTGTATTCAGGTATACGGTTGGCACACAAGACTATACATAAAGCCACCCCACCACCTTTGAGGAGATTTGTCCAGCTCTGCTCTGAAGAAACCAACAATTTTTGCACAGTTTTCTCCTTTAAAGCCTGGAATAGCTTCCTAAGAAATTGAAAATGTGTACCAGCTTCCATATCTTTTCTTGTGATATGAAACAGTGGATTTAGAGTACTCAGTTTTGTGTGCATTAATTTGTCTTGTGTTTTATGGATTTTGGTTATAGTTGATTAATATCTGATATTTGTCTTGTTTATCTTTGTTATTAAGTTTCTTTGTATGTGGGCATGTGTATATATGCAGGTAATATGAGCATATATGTATTTGTGTTCTGCTGATTGATTTAATCTGTTTTATTTATTTTTTATCTGCCCAGGGACTGTAAATGGAAATTATCTGATAACTAAACCTGGTAGAAAAAAAAAAAAGCTTCTTTTCCTTTTATGTGATTAATGTTTTTTTGTACAAGAAATAAACTTGATCAAAAAAAAAGGAAGCCATTTGTTCATACCCTTTGCAGCTTTAAAAATACAGTTTGCTTTGTGCTCTTCATTCGACTATAAAAGTGAGTGAATACAACCCGAGATGATTATAATAAACACACTAAAAACAACCATTCAAGAAACAAAGGTTTCCTGAACTGCTGTAATTAATTTAGTGTTTTCTTGCTATTGTAATAGAATATCTACAGAGTTTAACAAAGGCTAAATGCTGATAACTTAAAACTTTCAATCCAGTGCAACAACAGGTCAAAACTGAAGTACCAGTTTCACTAGAAAGTGACAAATTCAGTGAAGTCCTGGTGAAATAAATAGAAAGCTAAACTCTGATAACTGAAGCTGAGCTGCAGTCGGCACCCTAACCACCACCGTTAAACTGCTGGGATTATTTTGCCTTCACCTCGATCAGGTTTGTTGCTTTAATTTCCAGCTGCTAGAGAGAGATTTTAAATTTGATTTACTTACTCAGCTCATCCAGAACCAGGTTATGCAGGGAGCAGTCTTGATTCTCAATCACTTCCTCAATTCTTCCTAGGGGCTCCTTAGTTGTTTGCAGTCCGCTCACCAAGATGGCAAGATTAAAGGTGCAAGAGTAACTACTGTGTAATAAGATCTCAACAAACTATACAATAAAAAAATGTAATATATTATATGTATAAAATATTAATAAAAATATTTATCTAAAAAAAAGAGGAATAAATTGTAGTGCCCAGCAGCAGACGCAGGTCCAGCTTCAGTGCAGCTCTATGTGGTTCATAACAAAACAAGAACAAACTGAACTCTGAGCGTCTGAAGGAATCAAAGCTCAAATACAGCTTTTTAATACTGTGTGTGTTTGTATCTGTGTGTCACACAGTGGTGTGGACATCCCAGTCTCAGTAACACAGTTATCAGTGCATCCTCCCGCTCACAGTGTTCCTGTGCATTAACTAATCAGCAGTTATTAAAATGAAAACGGTCCATCATGGTTGTCACCTTGCTGCAATGCTGCGATGCTGGTTCTCTGCTGGAGCCGCTCAGAGAGCTAGCTTGGTTAGATACTCACTATTAGGCCTGAATAAGTCTTCTGTGCTGGGCCCCTGGGGCCCCGCCCTCGGCTCGTGCTCAGGATGATCGGCCTCTGGGTTTGCTGCCCATTGCCTCTGGTTCTCTGGTGCTTTTGTCCTTTAGCCTTGGGAACGTGAGTGGGTACCTCCCTCCTCCTTCTTCGGGGTTGGGCATGTAGTTATCATTGGGATGTGTGGTCTCGGGTCTTCAGTGGTCTTGGGGGGCTGCGGGCGACCTGGGTTTCCTGAGTCTGTCTCTGTCCGTCTCTGGTTCCAGGGATCGTTGTTGCTGTGTCTCACCCTCTTTACCAAGTACATCTCACACACACACACAGACACACACACACACATGCAACAGAAAAGGGGGGTGGGCTTGTTGTTTTCTCTCTATCATTTCTTCTGCCCCCTCCGGCCTGTCTGGTGTTTTTGAGCCTTGCCATCTAAACATATAAATAAAGATGAATAAGAGGAGCCTACAGTAGAGCTCCTCTTGGCACAGCAAAGGTGTTTGGCACAACAGAGCATGCAGACAATAATTTTGCTTGCTTAAGCTGCCAGACCAGACAGGTAAAAAATTACAAATAAATAAATATACCCTCTTTGGACCAACTTTTCTGATTTTTCTGAAATGAGGTGAACTGAAGGCACATCTAATCTCTGGTCAGCCCAGCACAGTCTTGATACGTGAGCCTGAACAACATTTTTTCCACTCCTCAGCATTGAGTGAAGACAGTTTTTGTACAGTAAAATGTTCCATTAAAAGTTTTTCTCCACTTCTGGCATAGCTAACCTTATTGTGGACATTCCCTTCTTTGTTGTCAGCGTGTGGGCGACACTGTTTGTGTCTCAGCAGCCAACGGATAAGGCTGAAAACTTCTTGAAGCTGACATTCAAACGTACCCGAGTCATTTTGATCTCTATTAAGGTCTTTTATGCACACGGTGTGTTTGCACATAACTAATTAAGAAAACAAACTTCATGTCTGCACCTTAGAACCTTACAGAGCACCGGCTTTGAATTGAATTTTAGGTGAAAAAAGAGCTTTGAAAGCTTTTGTTAATAGTTCATTTGAAGGTGCCTGGTCTCCAGTTCTTCATGCTTCTTTTCTCACAGTTCTGAGGTTGTTTTGGAGGACGAGGACCTGGCCTCTTAGCATCCTCAGTCAGCAGGTGTTTTAGGGGCCACCGTGGCCCTGCTGTATCTCTGTATTTTTAACATGTAGGCCACTGCACTCATTCAGTCTGATGACTAGTGAGCCTGCCCCCACTGTGATTTAGCACACAAGGTTTCGTGCAACCAGAGGAGGTGTGTGTGTGTGTGTGTGTGGGGGGGGGGGGGGGTTAGCCTACTTTATCAATGTTAATTTCAAAACCTTAAACTGCTCAGTCAGCAGATTCAAGCGGTGGCCGCAGAGTCGTGTTCTTCCAGTGTTCCTCAGCTGGCCTCCTTTTTCCTGCCGCCTCAGCAGTCTAGTTGCCTGCAGACTGGAGCGTCCTTGCCACTCACTGAAACAGTGAAGCTCAGGAAACACTTTTGAAGTCAGCTGGCAACAAAAGATTTCTCGATTTCTACTTCCTGTGCGATGAGTGACGGGTGCCACGGCCGGAAAGGCTGAAATGTCGGACGCATTGCACCACAAAACGTTTTCCTGTTTTATTTATTTATTTGAGTTGCTGCAGTCAGGTGGCAGAGCAGAACTGATGACTGCAGCCAGACAGAAACATCCATCGCTGTTTCTCCCAGGAGGCGATTTGTTTTGTAATGCTGGAGGGTTATTGACAGGAACAGCTACAGGAGGGGAGCACTGAGCACCCACCCACACATACACCCTCAGAGGAGGAACATGCCACAGATCATTTCATATTATAGATGAAAAATTTTCCTCCCCATGGGAAACAGTACAGAATGAAACTAATGAAGCATTGTCTCAAATACTCCACTTAGAAGAGGGGCTAACTTCATGAGAGTTTGTATTGTATTTTCAAATAAACCCAAATAATTTTTTTTTCCTTTTTGTCACATGGAATATTTGAATATATTTTTCAGTGTAATCATTCTTCCTGCCCATACTGATCATTTTCTCAATGTGAGAGTCTGGGGATAAAATCAGCACCCGTCATCTGGAAATAGGTTCAATTGCAATTAAGATGAGGTAGTGTTTAGTCTCTTTATTATGAAATGAACTGAATTCATTTTCAGGGACAGTGTGTGCCAGCTGAGCCATGAAAAGAAGAGTAAGTTTCAGCACAGCTTATTTTAGCATTAACTGAACCTAAAATTTTAATTATGAACATAATGAGGCATTTCGAAAAGTATGAGAACAGCACAAATGCTCCCTGAGATTTCACTGACTTCACAAACCCCTAAGAGAACCTGAGATTCATAACATTTGAATAAATATCTACACAATATATGAAAAGACTTTATGGAGCAGGAGCAGGGCAATGTGAAAGGAAGTGATGTTGAGAGCAAGTGGAATGAATAAAAGCTGCCAAAGTGATAATGCAGAAGGGGATAAAAACCAACTTTGCGTCTGTCAAAAACCACAGAGAAGCTCCGTTTGTGTACTTCATCAGACAGAAATACTGCACCAACTGACAGATGTCAGTTGCTATCTTTCAGTTAATTTATGCATGTGCAAGTATTAAACATGTAAGCCCTGAGCCTTTTTTGCACGCTTGGTCACCTTACATATAATAACTAGGTGCAAAAATCTAACCTATACAGTGGAGACAAGAGCTGCACCTGTTTCTGTGTTGTGTAGCCATGACACTAGTTCATCAAGTCCTGATAATGTGCGCTATTTGTCATGCACAGCTAGATTTTGCCTACACCTCCAGTCCACACATGATCCGCACAGAGGTATCTTCAGTACTGCTGCATTTAGATGTGATATAGATCCATACTAAATTCAGCTCAGAAACCAGAGATTAATCTTAATCTCTTTGTCTCTGGTTCAGCTCTGATCACTACTTACTGTGTGCTTATTGTTGCAAAGTGCTTATTCTCATTGCAACATGCAAATTTTGTGACCCATCAGGGCAGATTTGGTTTATTATGCAGAGAATTCATTCTATAACACAGAATGAATGAAATTTGATATCCTGAAATTTTCATTGTTTCCAATTTCAACACTTGTGAAAATCCTGTGATCAAAAACACACATGCTCTCCAGAGAATGATCACTTTGTTCTTGTTAGCGTCACCTTTAGATTACAAGAGATCAATAGGCTGAAGGCCTTTAAATTTGTTCCTTTTGATTTGATTATTTATTTACTGCCATTAGAGAGTGCTCACACTGCTTTGCATTAATCTAGCAAATGTATTCAACTATGACGAAGAGCTGATGGCCATCAAAACACAAACAAATTAGGGCATGTTCAGTGCTTCAATTTTCTGAAAGGGATTTTAATAAAACATTTGAGACATTAGCATGATTCATCCATTAAGGCCACCATTATGCTCTCTGCTGTTTCCTTGTTAACCTTGCATGGAGATGAAACAGATCACTGGAGAGGGGGGATAGGTATCATCAGGATTTTATAGATACAACAATATTGCTTATCAATACAACCATTTATCAGTACTCCTAATGAAACTACTCTACGACTTACTAATCTATTTTGCTGGTACTTTTGACAAACTCAACAGTTATGTTCTTCCATGTGTTTGTTGATGTGTCTCTGGAGCCAGGTGCTGTCCTTTCCCCACATTAAAAAATATTAACAACCATGAGCAAGACAGAATTAGTCATCCCTGTTTGTCAGGAGCGATAACACCAAGTTAAAACTACATTAAAACGCTGAGTTGAAACTAACTAACTTCAGTACTCAGTGCCTGCAGGTATCACTACTAGAGCACCCGCCTGCACACTGACAGCTGCTTTTGGCTTCTTCTTAGTGTAAGAGGTGAAAAGAGCATTTTATACATGTTTCAGATTGTTCAGCAGTTTGTCTTTTATTAGCTTTTTATCTGTAAACGTTCTGATTGTTCTGACAGTAAGTAGAGCAGATGTCAGTTCTAGAGTAGTCTGCACTGCAGCACTGATGGTTTGCTGTCCATTTACACACACACACACACACACACACACACACACACACACACACACACACACACACACACACACACACACACACACACACACACACACACGCACACACACACACACACACACACAGTCTGATATCTTTGGTCAAAGAACAAAAAGCCCTGAGGAATAACTACATTGTTGCTAGGTGATATGTATAATTGTTTTTTCTTATGAAACCTGCTGCACTGTTTGGTCAGCTGATGCAACATCTGCCATGGCAAGGCTGAACTGCTGTTTTTCATTAGTCTTCTATTAGTAGCAAAGAAATGCAGAATTGCAGCTGATGCATATGTGTTTTATGTTATGTTCAGCTGAATGGCGCTCTTCAGTTTTTGGCTTAGCTGCATTTTTAAAGCCACAGGTTTCTGCTTGTCTTCTGTCATTCTTTACATTTACTTCAACACTACGAGATTAGAACTATGAAAAACTTGAAAGCCGTTTGAATTGTGAACATCTGTAGAAGGGGCAGATGTTCAATAACTCCACCCCCCACGGTCTCGTAACAGAAAACTCATCAAATCTGACCCTCAACCCTGAACCCAGCTATAGAAATATTTTCTGCTGTGCTGATGTATTTATCTCCACACCCTCATGATATTATTGCTTCTGGATGCTAGAGGGCCAACTCAATCACTTTTAATTACCTGCACAAGCAGACGGCAAGCGTCAACAAGTCCCATCACCGCCACCACTACTTCTCCACAACTTGTCAATAAATCCCAACAGTAAACCCAGTGCCATTTTTTTCCTTTTGTTCTCACCGCATGCGGATAGCACAGCGCTGACTTTCCTCATGTTGGCAGACACACTTTGCACTCTGAGGATTTACAGCTGATCAGCACCTCTACACCCTCCAAACACTAAATTCTCTGAACACATCCCTAGCCATCACCCCCAGAGGCTCATCTTGTCATTTTCATCTTTTCTGGGATTGTAATGGAGTGGAGAGGCCCAGGTGACTGCAGATGTTTTTCCTCAACCATTTGTCTGCTAATTAGACTGAGGAGTTATTAATTAAATTAGGAACTGATCTGGTGATTGGCCGTCCTAGGATTTAAATCTCAGCGGATGTCACACTTCATCTGGTACATCAATGAACTTGACAAAATGGAGCTTCAATAGGTGTGTACGTGTGTGATTCCAGTTATTGGGACTGTTGAGTGCAGTTGCTGTTGCCAAGTCATGTGTCATCACCTGCAGCAGCGTCCTTTCAAGGAAGAACAGAGGGAGAATAAAACAGCCTCTATGAGTTTTTGAAGAGCATTGAAGTGTGTGTTGTTGAGTCTGACCTTTCAATGTGTGGCTGCAGGCGGGAGAGTGGGATGGAGGGGTGCATTATACAGAGCTGGTTGATTTAAGTTGGTTGGCAGGGATGTGACACTTACTCGGAAAATAAAGAAATGTTAGGCCCGGTATAGCAGCATGGCTTCAGGGATGGTGCTGATGGTCCGTCTGTCTGTCTGCTGGTCAGTCCGTTTGCAGTCCATTCAGTGCTGCTGTTCAGACATTTGAGTCTGGACTGAGTGGCGTACAAACACATTTCATACACACATCAAGATTCCCAGATGAAGCGCTCTAATGACTTTAGTGATTTGCTGACTTTTCCTCTGTCTCATTTGGAGGGATTACAATTAAATTTAGCACTGACATTCATGAGCCTCAAAGGTTGGCCTTTTATCTGGCATCATCATCATCAGGTCAGTGTAACATTTCAGACTGAGGTCCCACATGCAGCACTCATGCAGTTGATGAGGCAGACAAAGGTAAACTTGCAGGTTATAGTCAGGTCCAACAGAAAATCAACATCATCTTGTGGAAACAAGGCCGCTAGGCAAGCGGACAGTCAATAAACAGCTGACCTATAAATACAAAAATAGCTCATTAGGGATTCATATACAGGTGAAACCGCAGAGAGTATAAAACCTGAGTGTTGTGAAGACATCACCTACTGATTTTGGACTCTGCATTTTGATGTTTCTATATTAGCACTTTGGCTGCCGCCACATTTTTTTTGTGAAGCCAGAAGTTACCTTATACAGATGACAGCTTGGTTAGAAAGCTGCATTTATCAGCTAAATGAATGCTACATAATGGACTAATAAAAAACTAGAATTTCACTCAAGCAAACTGAAGCACAAACTTCTGGCTTGTTCTGTACCAAGGAGAAAACCATAATATTAGTCAAATAATCCATTAAAAATCTCCAAAGGGCACCAATAGCACAGCTTTGGTGTTTCTGTACTGTGATGAATCTGAAACTCTTCAAATAAACCGTTCCTCTGCAGATGATCAGTTAGCTGTTTACAGCTACTATTTCAAGGATTTTTGCGAGAAAAGGAAGGTTGGAGATTGGCCTATAATTAACTAAGACAGCTGGGTCAGTGATGGCTTTTTAAGTTAATTACTGCCGCCTTAAAAGCCCATGGTACATAGCCAACTAATAAAGACAGATTGATCATATGTACGATTGAAGCATCATTTTTTTTTTAAGCCTGTCATGTGTCATGCAGCTCTTGCAAACATAACTGTGATCTGAATGCATTGTTGTGCCAAACATATTTGCTATTTCAAGATGAGCTCTATAGGTTCTCTATAGGCTCCTCTTGTTAGTTTGTGACCCTTCATTTTATTTGAGTTATTTTTTAACAAACTATGTGACAAATTGTGCCAGAGCTGACAGGCTTAGGAAAAAGAAAAGAGAAAAGAAAGAAAAGAAAAAGAGGGAGAGAAAGCGGAAGAAAAAAAGGGAAAATAGAGAGAAAATAAGAAAAAAGAAACAGGAAAGAGCACAAGTAAGTAAACCAAATAGTTCATCACTTGTTAAACATAAAAGATACTGACAATACTTGCAAAATTAAAAATTGTGTGGGGAAAACAAAAAAAAAAAAGAAGCATGGTTACGCAAACCAACCATTTTGTGTTATGATTACGTGGGTGTTTGTTTCATGAAATGTACTTACCAATGAGGGCAGAACGCTGCAGCTCCACCCATCAGAGGCTAGACGCGAGCAAAGAAAGCCCCAGGAAGCCAAGGCCACCAGCAGCCCATCAAGACCTACGAAGACCCGCGGCCACTCATTCCAAAGAGAACCGCACACCCACCCCAGCAGACGGGAGAGGGAGCCCCCCCGCCACACACACACACCCGAGGAGCAAGGGCCCTAAAGAACCCAAGGTGATGAGAAACCAGCCCCCCCCCCCCCAGTGGCCAGCCCCCGGCACAGGCCGGTGGTCAACTCCCATGTCAGAACACCCAGGAACCCCAAGGCACCCACAACCCAAGGGGGTGGAGGGGAGGAGTCAACCAGAGAGGAGCGGCCAGGAGGCCAGGCACAAGGCCCAGACCCAGGTCCAGCCATACATACAAACACACACGCACACACCCAAGCACACCCACGTACACATTTATGCACAAATACACATACATGCACATACACACACACATATAAACATCGATACATTGTATGCACACATTCACTCAGCCACCCATACTCACGAAGACTGTGACAAATACACAAAGACACACATTCATCCATAGCTACCCACCCTCTGAAGATGGGGCAAGTGGACCCCCTACCCCACACCCCCGCAATGCAGGCACCCCATGACCCCGACGCAAGCCAGACCAACCCACCCCACCCCACCTGGTGGAATGCCCGGGACAGCAGAGTCCCCCCCAGCGCCAGGGGGGACCCACAGGGAAGACCAGCCAACTGACCGAGGGCCAGCACCCACCACCCCAAGCACCTTGGCCCACACCCCAGGACCGTAAGGCACCACCATCCAAGCCCCCACCACCATCAGCCAGGACAGGCACACAGACATCACCAGAAGGTCGCCTCAGGACTCCAGTCTCAAGAGGCTACCAGCTACACAGGCCTCCGGAGTCCTCCCCCGACCGCCTACAAAGCACATCAGGAGCAGAGCCCACAGCCAACCACCCCCACTAAGTAATGGAGCTGATCAGTGGGAACCAAAGAGAGTCAAATTCCTCCAGTTGGTTTTTAGAAGAAGCAGACATTCTCTCTAAACTAATATGATCTATTAATAAATTTCTGTATTGAGTAATACATAGTTTATTTTTTGACTTCCAATTCATGAGGATATTTTCTTAGCGATGCACAAGGTGGTAAGAACTATGGGTGATATATTTGACTCCATAACTAAGATGCATAGTCTGGGGGAAGTTGGGACACAACAGCTAAACCATGTGGATAGATCTTCACATATCCTCTGCCAAAATCTCTGAACAGGTACACAAGACCACAGAGCATGTAGATGATTCTCCTCTGAATTGCAGTGGGTGTGTTCTATAGAGAATTTTATATTGTATAAGTTGTACTTGGGGTCTTTTAGTCATTTTGAAGATATTTAAGCATATTTCTGTTCATAAATTTTGATCCAGGTCAACAGAAAGATCACGCTTCCATTTTGCAGTTGGGCAGGAAACTGAATCATCAGTTTTTAGTAATAATTTATATAATCTTGACAACAATTTTGGGGTACAGAGGTTAAGAAATTCTGTTACCCATGTAGGCATTTCCAAATTCAATTGATTAAGGTTAGATGGACTTAAGTTACTGATATTCCAGAAATCTACTGTTGCCAATTCTATATTTTGATATAACTTCTTGGAATGTAATAACGTTTCCATCTTGGATAATATGTTCTAAATTGTTTACACCCATAACGTAAAAATTCAGCATTTTCTTTTTCTGACAAATATCTGGATTGTTCCAAATGGGTGTTAGTTTACAGGGGATAAGTGAAGACTTAGTTATTTTGAAAAATTCCCACCAGGCTGTCAGAGAGGTGTTTATACTAAGGCTTTTATAGCAGTTATGATGTTTAATAATGAGGCTAATGAAAGGTAGATCCGAGATTTTTATTTTTCAACAAAGTGCCTGTTCCAGATCCAGCCATGGGTTGTCTAATGAACTGGATTTGATCCACTTTGAAATGTACTGCAATCTACTGCTTAAGAAATAGTAATAAAAGTTTGGTAATTCCAGACCTCCACTGTGTTTTGGTTTTTGTAAAGTTTTTAAGCTTATTCTTGATGGTTTGTTTTTCCATAAAAATTTTGAGCTGTTTGAATCTAGTGACTTAAACCAAGGAAGAGAAGGTTTATTAGGGATCAGTGAAAATAGATAATTAATTTTTGGTAAAACCATCATTTTAATGGCAGCAACTCTCCCCATGAATGATATAGGTAAACTATTCCAACGTGATAGATCATCCTCTATTGTTTTTAATAAGGGGATATGATTTAATCTTACCAAGTCTGAGAACCTGGCAGAACAATTTATGCCTAAATATCTAATATTTCCTGACTTTAGTGGGGTACTAGAGGTTCTCTGGAAATTACAATTCAGAGGCAAAACTGTTGATTTACTCCAATTGATAGAGTAATCAGATATAGATGAGAACTTATCTATTAGTGTGATAGTCTTCAAAAGAGAAGCTTGTGAATACCCAAGGAAAAGTAATACATCATCAGCATAAAAGCTAATTTTATGATCCATATTTTCAGTTTGAATCCCTTTAATATTTACATTTTGATGGATTGCTGCTGCTAGTGGCTCAATAAAAATGACAAAAAGAGAGGGAGAGAGTGGGCAGCCGTGCTTGGTGCCTCTCTGCAGACTGAAGCTTTGGGAAATGAGATCATTTGTCCTAACACGTGCATTTGGGGAGCTGTGTAGTGTTCTGATCCAGTTTATAAAGAATGAACCAAATCCAAATTTTTGTAGAACTGCTAGTAAGAATTTCCAGTTTACCCGGTCAAATGCCTTTTCTGCATCTAAAGACACGACTGTAGTCTCTAATTTGTTAATAGAACAATAGTCTATTATATTTATTAGTGGACGTGTATTATTGGCTGAGTGCCGACCCTTGATAAAGCCTGTTTGATCTGGATGTACAATAAATGGAGTAATACTTCCAAATCTTTTGGCAAGGACTTTGCAAATTATTTTAAGATCTACATTAATGAGAGAGATTGGGCGGTAGCTGGATGGGAGTGTGGAGTCTTTGCCTGGTTTAAGAAGTAGACTAATGTTAGCAGAGTTTATGTTTGGAGATAACGTTTGATCATTCTGACTCTGAAAATGGGTCCTAGCTCAGATCAAAATTCTTTATAAAACTCTTCTGGAAAACCATCTGGGCCTGGGGCTTTATTATTTGGGAGATGCTGTACTGCTTCATAAAATTCAGATAATGAAAGCGGTAAATCCAGAGCTGCAGCCTGTTCGTTATTTAGTTTTGGTAGATTTATATTATTAAGAAATTCTTCAATTTCAGCATCACACTGTAAACCCAGATAAGTTGAATCTACTTTAAAAAGCCAAGGTAACTCGTTGCCTTAAATTTTTTAATTAATGAAACAGTTTATTTAACTCAGCCTGTTAAGTAAGCATGACTCCATTTCCAATTGAACTAAATTGTATGTTCTATTTGACCAAACTTATCTTTTATAGTTCATGAAAAAATAAAATGTCTTTTGATCAATCAGTTCCCCCTATCCTTTTCATGGTTGTGTGGGGGTGGTGGGGGCTAGAGCCTATCCCAGCTGCCAAGGCAGTAAGATGCAGGGTACACCCCGTACAGGTCACCAGCCTGTTGCAGGGCTGAGGCAGACAACCATTCACACCTGTGGGCAATTTAGAGAGACCAATTAACCAAACCCCAGTAACTGCATGTGGGAGGAAACCCATACAGACACAGGGAGAACATACAAACTCCACACAGCAAGAGTCCCAGGCTAAGGTGGAATTGAACCCAGACTATCAGATAGCTATTCCAGCTGTGAGGCAGCAGTGCTAACCACCACACCACCATGCTGCCCAGTAGCACAAATACTTTGTACAGTGTTGAACTGTGTCTGTTTAAAATTTGGTCAATAAACATGATAAAACTCAGCCCTGCTGAATGCTGGTACATTAACATTTACAAATAACATTTGTCCATGGAACAATAAAAAACTATACGAGAGAACGTTGCGAACAAAAACACCAAATGTCTTCTGTTCCAAACAGCGAGAGGCCTGGGCCAAGCCGGAATTGAACCCAGACCTTCTAGATGTCATTTTACCTGTGAGGTAGTACTGCTAACCATCACGCCACCATGCAGCTGCGCATTAATCCAGTCTGTTAAAACTGGTATAAACTAGATTTTTAGCAGGTGCAAAACTGGATGATATTAAGTTGTTTGAACTCAAACACATGACTACAAAAAGATAGACCATCAAAAAGTACAGTCTACTCAGCATTAACAAGTAATGTTCACATTCTAGGCAATTTTAAGTAATATGAACTCAATATTTTTAAGTGTAATCAAAATCTGGGTTTACAGTGCAGATGGATTAATCTGTGGTGAGTATAAAGCTTCATAAAAGTCTTTAAAAGAGTTATTTATTTGCTGTGGGTCATGAGTGATTTTACCAGTTGAATCTTTAATAGAAAAAATAGCTGTTTTTCTTTATTTAGTTTTAACTGGTTGGCCAGGAATTTTCCAGATTTATTTCCATGTTCAATGTTTTCTAAACACAGCCTCTGCAACATAAATTGCATACTTTTATCAATTATTTCATTTAACTCCAGTTTCAGTTTCTTCAGGTTGTTAATTATATGTTCTTGTGGTGAGGCAGCATAGGCAGTTTCTAAATTTTCTTTAATTTTTTTGTTCTAATTCTAACCAGGGTTATAATAGTTTTGGATTTTACATTATAGTTTAGTTTTAGTTAGTTTTTACTTTTTTTTCTCTAATTCAGTTAGTATTAATTAGTTTTCAGAGTGGTTTTGCTCGTTTTTATTAGTTTTTATTTTTGGTTTCATGCTTAGTTTTAGTTTAGTTTCAGTTAGTTTCAGTATTAGTTTTAGTATTTTCATACCTGATCAGGTGCAAGATTCAAGGCGCAAAAGTGACTATTGTGTAATGAAAACTTGACAAAAGATACAGTTTAAAGAAATATAGTCTACAACCAACTGTTCACAAGACATGCTAAATTTGTGTAATATTAAGGACACACATGAACATCAACAGGGAGAAACAAAGAAAAACATGAACTCCTAAACTCAATAAATTCTACAATAAACTCCACAATAAAGTTCAGCATCAGTGCAGCAGATTAACAACACCTACATGTGGTGTTAAACAAAAACAAACTCTTTGAAGGAGTCAAAGCTCAAATCCAGCTGCATCCTGATGTTCTCACCACCTGAAGCTGCTTCTGTTTTGGAGCTAGCTTGGTTAGATGCTGCTAATTAAACCTGCAGGGTCTTTGCGGCCTCTGTACACAACCTGTACACAAGGGTGTTGGCTCTCATTGCGGTATTGTATCACTTCCTGTTCCTGTTTCGGAGCACAGTGTTTTGCTGTCTGTTAGCTGTTATATCTGTATAACTCGATTTATCTGAATAATAACAAATTTTAGTGTAATCTTCACCTACTTTAAATAGCATACTCTTTGCTGAATCACCTGTATTCACATTACTCACTTTATTTGTTTTTAGAAATTCGCTAGCTTAGCTCAGCTAGTAGCTTAGCCCTTAGCCGACTCACTACCAGCATGGCTTCTTCTCCTGTCTCTCCTGCACTTTCCTGCTCTGGGTGTCACATGTTTAGTTACTCCTCGGCCTCCTTTAGCAGTAACGGTACTTGTAATAAATGTAGTCTGTTTGTAGCTCTGGAGGCCAGGCTTTCTGAACTAGAGACTCGGCTCCGCACCCTGGAAAATCCTACATCTAGCCAGGCCCCTGTAGCGGGTGCGGACCATGGTAGCTTAGCCGCCGTTAGCTCCCCCCCAGCAGATCCCGAGCAGCAGGGAAAACAGGCCAGCTGGGTGACGGTGAGGAGGAAGCGTAGTCCTAAGCAGAAGCCCCGGGTACACCACCAACCTGTTCACGTCTCTAACCGTTTTTCTCCACTCGGCGACACACCCGCCGAGGAACAAACTCTGGTTATTGGTGACTCTGTTTTGAGAAACGTGAAGCTAGAGACACCGGCGACCATAGTCAAATGTCTTCCAGGGGCCAGAGCAGGCGACATTCATGGAAATTTGAAACTGCTGGCTAAGGCTAATCGTAGATTTGGTAAGATCGTTATTCACGTCGGCAGTAATGACACCCGGTTACGCCAATCGGAGGTCACTAAAATTAATATTGACTCGGTGTGTAACTTTGCAAAAACGATGTCGGACTCTGTAGTTTTCTCTGGGCCCCTCCCCAATCAGACCAGGAGCGACATGTTTAGCCGCATGTTCTCCTTGAATCGCTGGCTGTCTGAGTGGTGTCCAAAAAATGACGTGGGCTTCATAGATAATTGGCAAAGTTTCTGGGGAAAACCTGGTCTTGTTAGGAGAGACGGCATCCATCCCACTTTGGATGGAGCAGCTCTCATTTCTAGAAATCTGGCCAAATTTATTAACCCTCCTAAAAACTGACTACCCAGGGTTGAGACCAGGAAGCAGAGTTGCAGTCTTACACGCCTCTCTGCAGCTTCTCTCCTCCTGCCATCCCCCCAAAACCCCATCCCCATAGAGTCGGTGCCTGCTCCCAGACCACCAAACACCAAAGCTAAAATCAGCAAAAAGCTATTTAAGCATAAAAATTCAAAAACAATAAATAATACAGCTTCATCAACTGCACCAAAAAATAAAACAATTAAATGTGGATTGTTAAACATTAGGTCTCTCTCTTCCAAGTCCCTATTAGTAAATGATTTAATAATTGATCAACGTATTGATTTATTCTGCCTTACAGAAACCTGGTTACAGCAGGATGAATATGTTAGTTTAAATGAATCAACACCCCCGAGTCACAATAACTGTCAGAATGCTCGAAGCACAGGTCGAGGAGGAGGATTAGCTGCAATCTTCAATTCCAGCTTATTAATTAATCAAAGACCCAGACAAAGTTTTCATTCTTTTGAAAGCCTGACTCTTAGTCTTGTCCATCCTAATTGGGAAAATCAAAAACCTGTTTTATTTGTTATTGCTATCGTCCACCTGGTCCCTACTCAGAGTTTCTGTCTGATTTCTCAGACTTTTTATCTGATTTAGTGCTCAGTTCAGATAAAATAATTATAGTGGGTGATTTTAACATCCATGTAGATGCTGAGAATGACAGCCTCAACACTGCATTTAATCTATTGTTAGATTCAATTGGCTTCTCTCAAAATGTAAAAGAGCCCACCCACCACTTTAATCATACTCTGGATCTTGTCCTGACATATGGCATAGAAACTGAAGACTTAACAGTATTCCCTGAAAGCCCCCTCCTGTCTGATCATTTCTTAGTAACATTTACATTTACTTTAATGGATTACACAGCAGTGGGGAATAAGTTTTATTACAGTAGAAGTCTTTCTGAAAGTGCTGTAACTAAGTTTAAGGATCTAATTCCTTCATTGTTATGCTCTTCAGTGCCAACACAGTGCAGAGCAGCTACCTAAACTCTGCTCCCAGTGAGGTCGATTATCTCGTCAATAGTTTTACATCCTCACTGCGTATAACTTTGGATACTGTGGCTCCTCTGAAAAGGAAAGCTTCAAATCAGAAGTGCCTGACTCCGTGGTATAATTCACAAACGCACAGCTTAAAGCAGATAACCCGAAAGCTGGAGAGGGAATGGCGTCTCACTAAATTAGAAGATGCTCATTTAGCCTGGAAAAAGAGCTTGTTGCTCTATAAAAAAGCCCTCCGTAAAGCTAGGACATCTTACTATTCATCATTAATTGAAGAAAATAAGAACAACCCCAGGTTTCTTTTCAGCACTGTAGCCAGGCTGACAAAGAGTCAGAGCTCTGTAGAGCCGAGTATTCCTTTCACGTTAACTAGTAGTGACTTCATGGATTTCTTTACAAATAAAATTTTAGACATTCGAGAAAAAATTATTCATAACCATCTCAAAGATTATTCTTCATGTTCGGCTGCTTTCAGCACTGCTGGTATTTGTTTAGACTCTTTTGCTCCAGTTGGTCTTTCAGAGTTAACTTCAATAGTTACTTCCTCCAAACCAGCAACATGTTTGTTAGATCCCATTCCTACTAGACTGTTCAAAGAAGTCTTTCCAATTATTGATGCTTCAATCTTAAAAATGATCAATCAGTCTTTATTAGTTGGCTATGTACCACAGACCTTCAAGGTGGCTGTAATTAAACCTCTACTTAAAAAGCCATCACTTGACCCAGCTGTCTTAGCTAATTATAGGCCAATCTCCAACCTTCCTTTTCTCTCAAAGATTCTTGAAAGAGTAGTTGTAAAACAGCTAACTGATCATCTGCAGAGGAACGGTTTATTTGAAGAGTTTCAGTCAGGTTTCAGAATTCATCACAGTACAGAAACAGCATTAGTGAAGGTTACAAATGATCTTCTTAGAGCCTCTGACAGTGGACTCATCTCTGTTCTTGTCCTGTTGGACCTCAGTGCAGCTTTTGATACTGTTGACCATAACATTTTATTACAGAGATTAGAGCTTGCTATAGGTATTAAAGGTACTGCACTGCAGTGGTTTGAATCATATTTATCTCATAGACTCCAATTTGTTCATGTAAATGGGGAGTCTTCTTCACACACTAAGGTTAATTATGGAGTTCCACAGGGTTCTGTGCTAGGACCAATTTTATTTACATTATACATGCTTCCCTTAGGCAGTATTATTAGAAAGCACTGCATCAATTTTCATTGTTATGCAGATGATACTCAGCTTTACCTATCAATGAAGCCAGATGACACACATCAATTAGTTAAACTGCAGGAATGTCTTAAAGATATTAAGGCCTGGATGACCTCTAATTTCCTGCTTCTAAATTCAGATAAAACTGAAATTCTTGTTCTCGGCCCCACAAATCTTAGAAACATGGTGTCTAACCAGATACTTACTCTGGATGGCATTACTTTGGCCTCCAGTAACACTGTGAGAAATCTTGGAGTCATTTTTGACCAGGATATGTCCTTCAATGCACATATTAAACAAATATGTAGGACCGCTTTTTTGCATTTGCGCAATATTTCTAAAATTAGAAACATCCTTTCTCAGAGTGATGCTGAAAAGCTCATTCATGCATTTATTACTTCTAGGCTGGACTATTGTAATTCATTATTATCAGGCTGTCCTAAAAGCTTCCTGAAAAGCCTTCAGCTGATCCAAAATGCTGCAGCTAGAGTACTGACAGGGACTAGAAAGAGAGAGCAGATTTCTCCCATATTGGCTTCTCTTCATTGGCTCCCTGTTAAATCTAGAATAGAATTTAAAATTCTTCTCCTCACATACAAGGTCTTGAATAATCAGGCACCATCTTATCTCAAAGACCTCATAGTACCATATCACCCCAACAGAGCACTTCGCTCTCAGACTGCTGGCTTACTTGTGGTTCCTAGGATACTTAAGAGTAGAATGGGAGGCAGAGCCTTCAGCTTTCAGGCGCCTCTTCTGTGGAACCAGCTTCCAGCTTGGATTCGGGAGACAGACACCCTCTCTATTTTTAAGATTAGGCTTAAAACTTTCCTTTATGATAAAGCTTATAGTTAGGGCTGGATCAGGTGACCCTGAACCATCCCTTAGTTATGCTGCTATAGGCCTAGTCTGCTGGGGGGTTCACATAATGCACTGTTTCTCATTCACCTTATTTACTTTGTTTATACTCCACTCTGCATTTAATCATTAATTGATATTAATCTCTGGCTCTCTTCCACAGCATGTCTTTCTCTCCCCTCAGCCCAACCGGTCGCGGCAGATGACTGCCCCTCCCTGATCCTGGTTCTGCTGGAGGTTTCTTCCTGTTAAAAGGGAGTTTTTCCTTTCCACTGTCGCCAAGTGCTGCTCATAGGGGGTCGTTTTGACTGTTGGGTTTTCTCTGTATTATTGTACGGTCTTTACCCACAATACAAAGCGCCTTGAGGCGACAGTTTGTTGTGATTTGGCGCTATATAAATAAAATTGAATTGAATTGAACCTACAGAAGTGGCCGACCTCATGTCCACATTTATGCTTGTGTAGCTGGATTGTGTGTGTTAATTACCTTGTGGTCGTGTGCAGGTGTTTGTACTCAAAGAACCTCCATACGGGACTCTGCCGCTTTCTTGGCAGACCGCAGCAATTACTTTGCGGACCAGCGCGGTGAGCGCACGCACATGCGCACTCACACAGTTGTCCTGTGGCGCTCCCAGCTTAAACTCCGAGAGCGGAAACAATGATTTCATATCAATCCACAAGGCTTAAAATGAAAGTCAGTTTATCGATAATTTCAGTTAGTTTTAGTTAGTTTTGTAAACTCACAATTCAGTTTTAATTAGTTATCGTTTTTTCCTTTTAATTATAGTTTTTATTTATTTCAGTTAATGACAATGTTTTTTCAATTTCAGTTTTGGTTATTTCGTTCGTTTTCGTTAACTATAATAACCCTGATTCTAACACGTGTTTTTTTTTCTTTATTTTTCTTATATGAGCAATAAGATAGTATTTTGCCCTGCAGAATAATATAATCAGACTGATCATATGTAAGATTGAAGCATCAGTTAATGGACGGACTTCTTTGAGCAGTTAGGGATCTAATAAACACGTTGATGGTTTGGAGGAAGTAACTATTGAAGTTAACTCAGAAAGATCAATCAGAGAGAAATATTTCTTCAGATTTATTTTAAAAAGCATTTTTTTTCCATTTTGGTTTCAGGAATGAGGATTTCATATATTTATTAAGGATTATTATTAAGATGTGAGTACATCTACACAGAAGACTTCACAGCAGAACATTGTGGATTTCCCATTGCTTAAAACTTGTTGCACTGTAGAATGAGCTGTCAGCAATTTGTTGAAGAAACTAAATGTTTATAAGGTATAAGTTGCATGCACTCACTGTCTCAGTATAATTTTAATCGTACACTTTTTAACTTTATTTTAGCAGATTCTAAAAGGGCTCCTGGACATGTTTCTTTCAAGATGCAGTGCAAATGTTTAAAAATAAATTATTTGCATTATTGACAAGTACCTTAGTTCAAACTTAAAAAGAAATGTTAACTAAATAAATAAATTAAAAATTTCTTGTGAAAAGGAGGAAGCAACAAGCTCTTGACGTGCTGACTTCAGGGCAGAATATCAGCAAAGCAAAACAGGTGAACCAATTTATTTAAAACCACAGCCCTTTTGAACAAAGAACACAACAAGCTTATTTTCAGTGTGTGTTGTTTGATGTTTCATCCAGCTGAAAGTCAAATAGCTGTCTATACAAAAGCTGGAGGTAAACACAACTGAGCTGCCACTGCCGCTTTGTGAATAATGAGGAAGGAAAAACGGTAAATCCTGTTTGTACCGGTGACATTGGACTAACAGGTAGTTTGTCAAGAGATGCTACCTGGAATTTCTCCCAACACAGAGACCGGGGTCTTTCAAAGCCACCATATTCATAGATAATTTAGTTGAAGGCAGTGATATTAGAGATTCTTGCTTATTTCCAGTCATTCAGACTGTGTCGTCTATCAGCTGCAGAGCGGGGCGGGCCAGGGCAAAGCCCTTCCAGTGTTCTCGACGCTCCAAATTTTCCTTCATGACAGACTCTTATTTGTAAAAGCAGACACTGTGGAGAGTCTCATCCGTGATGACAAACTAAGCAGACTCTGACCCCATCATCTCTCTGCAGGGTCCCAGTCATTGTGCTGTAAGTGCTACCCACTGACAGCAACACGTAGTTTTGTTAAAGAAGTCTTACTGTGGACTGGGGAGTGTGATCTCTTGCTTTCTGTTCTACATGCTCATCGTCTTACTGCTCACTGTGACTCTGAGCTGTTAATATTCACAGGCATGCTGCTGTCAGTCTGATATGAGTAAAGAGTACATTATACTTTGTACATCCTTCCCTGCAGTGATGAAAGCAACACTGCAGAATCGTGTAAATGTTTCATATCTGAATAAAAAATAAACTCAAGGACGTCAGTCTGGCTTATCTGTGGGATTTTCACTTTGCTTTGACCCACCAGTCGCTCAGGAGTGTCCCCCTGCAGCAGTTAGCAAACCATATAACCCCAGGAACAGAAAAGTAGCATGAAAGATCATTTTTTTTCATTATCGTATCATATATTATATTGGATTATTAACTGCAGTAATAGATCATGCTGTACTGTGCAGCCCTCGCTTGGCATGCAGCCTTTTGATTAGTAAGCGCTTGTTCAGGAACTGTTTGTGGCAATATTTTTCAGATTTCACACTGTCACTGTTTAAAAAGCTCTACAGTGTATATACACTCAGGCAGGAAACAGGTGAGAGCCACAGCAGGCAGATGCTGCTTCAAATAACCAGACCCTGACCTGCCACATGTGCAAGCATCTGGAAAGTGACTAAAGCAAAAACATGTATAGAAATCTAAAATATATAGTACTTTTGGTTCCTAGGATACTTAGGAGTAGAATGGGAGGCTTTAACTTTCAGGCCCCTCTTCTGTGGAACCAGCTTCCAGCTTGGATTCAGGAGACAGACACCCTCTCTATTTTTAAGATTGGGCTTAAAACTTTCCTTTATGATCAAGCTTATAGTTAGGGCTGGATCAGGTGACCCTGAACCCTCCCTTAGTTATGCTGCTATTGGCCTAGGCTGCTGGGGGGTTCACATAATGCACTGTTTCTTTTCATTCACCTTATTTGTTTATACTACACTCTCCATTTAATCATTAGTTATTAATGTCTCACTCTTTTCTACAGCATGTCTTTTGTCCTGTCTCTCTCCCCCCTCTCAGCAGATGACCCCCCCCCCCGAGCCTGGTTCTGCTGGAGGTTTCTTCCTGTTAAAGGGAGTTTTTCCTTCCCACTGTCACCAAGTGCTGCTCATAGGGGGTCGTTTTGACTGTTGGGCTTTCTCTATATTATTGTAGGGTCTTTACCCAACAATACAAAGTGCCTTGAGGCAGCTGTTTGTTGTGATTTAGCGCTATATAAATAAAAATGAACTGAATAGAATAGTATAAATATTTTCTTAACGGCATGTCCAAGTAAGGACTGTAAGGGGTGGAGCGTATCCCAGCTGTAGTTGGACAGGTAGCCAGTCTATCAACAACAGACACCCATTGCTCATGTTCACATCTATGGCCAATTTAACCAGTCAACCTAATAAACATGTCATAGGACTATGGGAGGAAGCCAGAGAGCCTGGAGAGAACCCACACAGGCACAGAGAAAAACACCACATGGAGAGCCAGAACCCAGAACCTTCTTGCTGTAACACCAGAATTATACCTCTGTATTAAATCAATGCCATAGGTATGTTGAACTGAACCCAGCCATGGGGGGCCACAAGCCAGTGTAGTCCCAGTACCAGTCTCAAACCTGGGTTGCATGAGGAAGGGCAAGCAAAATCTTTGCCAAATCAAACATGCAGATCATGTGCTACTATTGGCTGAACACAAAGGAAAAAGAAAGGGGGTAAGGCATGTTAAGATGCAGTAAGAGAAGGAAAGTGTAGAGTGCAGGGAATGTAGGGACTATGACTGTTTAAAAGGAGAGAGGTGGGTGATATAATGGAGAGAAGGAAGGTAGGAAACATTGTGTGTACAGAAAACCAAATGGAAGGCAAACAAGGCCATCAGCATTGAAGGTGGTTTCAAGTGTGCCCTGGAAGATAGGAAGAAAAATGAAGTATGTGAATAGTGTTGTTGTCAGGTTTTGGCTGTGGCAAGCGTGGCAGAGGACCCCAATGCAGGACTCACAGGAGGATGACAATAACTTAAACCTTTAATCCGAAATACAGGAACGTGGCATAAACATTAACGTAACATAAACATGGACATGAACGTGGCATAAACAAGTACATGGCATAAAGCACACAGCAGGGAGAAACCAACGAATAACTGACGACGCGACCAGGAACTAACAACCAGAGACCTTAAATACACTGAGACATAATGAGGGAAAATGGAAACAAGTGACAACACAGGTGAACGAAACACACTAACGAGACAAGGGGAAGTAAACCTAAACACAAAGCACAATGAACACAAGATTGTCAAAATAAAACAGGAAATGACCTAACCAAATACATGCAGACCTAACACAGGGAGACTGACACAGAGGGAATCAGAACATGACCAACTAAACACAAGACATGAGACAAGGGAGAGACACTAAGGGAAACAGGGAGAACTAAACCAGAGCTAAGGGAAAGGGAACCTAAACACAGAAGGGCCAAGACTTAAACACACAGGAGCAGGGAAGACCAGAACATGGAAAATTAAACAGAAAACAAAGACAAACTAAAATTCCAAAAATCCTGAACCAGAAAACAAAAAAGAACTTCACAAAACTCAAAACACTGGGCCACTGGCCCAGGATCATGACAGTCCTGGAGGTGAAGACAGTGTCAGACAGGATCATGAGCTTGTAGCTTGAAACTGAAGGGGTCATGTTGAATGTTGTCAGTGTGTATGCACCACAGCTTGGCTTTTGGCTGGAAGAGAAAGAGGAATTCTGGAGTAAGTTGGATGAAGTGGTTGAGAGAGTCTTAAGGTGGAGAGATTGGTGATTGGGGCTGACTTCAATGGACCTGTAGGTGAAGGGAACAGAAGTGATGAGGAGGTGGTCGGTAGTTACAGTGTTGAGAAGAGAAATGCAGAAAGACAGTTAGCAGTGGATTTAGCCAACGGGGAAAAAAAAAAAAAAGGAAATGGCTGTAGTGGTGAGCACTTTCTTCAAGAAGAACACAGGTGGACTACACCTTATGCAGAAAATGCAATCTGAAAGAGACAGGAGACTGCAAAGTGGGAGGATATAGCTAGTCAGCATCAGATGGTGGTCCTTCTTGGAAGCCAAGAAGAAGAAACAAGTGACAAGTGAAGAAACAAGAGGCATGGGATAAATGATGGAAGTTGAATTAGTAAGTATGTTGCTCGGAGTTCAGGGAGGACTTGAGACAGGCTGTGAGTGGTAGGGAAGGGTTACTCAGTGATTGGGAAAATACAGAGGAAGTGGTGAGGGAACCTGCCAAGGTGTTTGCTGTATCCTCTCAACAGAGGAAAGAGGAGAAGACCTGGTGGTAGAATGAAGAAGTGCAGGAAAGTACTTAAAGGAAGAGGTTAGCAAAGAAAAAGTGGGATAGTCAGAGACATGAAGAAATTAAACAGGAGTACTGGGAGGCTATAAGTGTATGGAAAGCGAGAGATGGCGAAGACAAAGGAAAGATTTTATAGTGAGTTGCACCTGAGGCTGGACACTAAGGAAGGAGAAAGGGTCTTGTATCAATTGGCTAAGCAGAGAGACTGAGCTGGAAAGGATGTGCAGCAGGTTAGGGTGATTAAGGACAGAGATGGAAATGTATGAGTGAAGAGGGTGTTGAGAAGATGGAAGTACTTTGATGAGGCAAGAAAATGAGAAAGAGAGGAGGACAAAAGGAGGAAAGACAGTGAATGAGGAAATACAGAGGCTTGGCAAAGAGGAAGTGAGGTCAGCTATGAAGAGGATAAAGAGTGAAAAGGCAGCTGGACCAGATGGCATACCTGTGGAGGTATGGAGATGACTATGAGAGAGGACAGTGGACTTTTTGACTGTGAAGTACAACCATGGTTCTTATATTGCGCTTTTCTACGTTGAGTACTCACAGCGCTTTACAGAACATGCCTCATTCACCCACATTCGTACAAGCACTTCTTTCTCTGGCTGAGTGCTTTCTATCTCACATTCACACTCCAGATGCATCATAGAGCAACTTGAGGTTCAGGATCTTGCCCAAGGCATGCACACTGGAGCAGCCAGGAATTGAACCACCGATTCCGATTAGTAGGACCTGCGCTACCTCCTGAGCTACAGCCACTCCGAGCTAAGGATGGTGGATTTATTGAACAGAGGATGTTGAAGATGGAACTGCCAATCAGGAGGAAAAGAGAAAGACCTCAGAGAGGGTGTATGGATAAAGTGAAGGAGGATATGCAGAGGGTTGGTGTGATAGAGGAGGATCCTGGGATAGGGTGAGATGGAGGCAGATGATCTGCTGTGGTGCACATATAAATGCAGGCAGTGGCCTCAGCCACTTGTGTGGGCTCCCTTGTAGGCTTTAGAAAGATTCAAAGCAGAAGTCGAAACTGGGCTTAAGGTAACAGTGCTAATCACCATACACCTGTGCTGCTGTGTATATGAAGCTACTTCTACTACCACTATGGACCCTAGCAGTTAGCTCCACTCCCCTCTATGTCTTGATATTGGCAGTTTTATGCCAGATGCCCTTCCTGACACAATCCCAAAGGAGATTTGTGTGTTCAGATGGAAGTGAACCAGCAACCTTTCACCAAGTAAATATGCTAACCATTAGACTATTGGAGGCACAAAATAATCAAATATTAACAAGAAAACTGAAACATGTAGTAAAGTAGTGTTACTACTACTGCTACCTATAATAATAATAATAATAATAATAATAATAATAATAATAATAATAATAATAATAATAATAATTAGAGTAAAAAACAAACATTTTGCAGCAGGATTCTATTGGCCACAACGTCAGTCAACATGCTGGAACCCCTGACTGAAGCACTCTGTGCTCAGCAGTCATGAGTTGTATGACTCCAATTTCTAATGTTGTGTTCCAGAAAACGTGTTATACAGCTTCACTAACTGCACACTGACATTCTCAAATTGTCTGTTAGTCTAAAGATGCTAACACACAACAGAAAATGAGCCTGACTTAAGAATTAAACGCTCAGAACATTTATTGACAACTGTTTTATAATTACCTGTCAGTGTGAGTCTGCCCAGACTGATTGATCAGTTATGATGCAGCTGATCCCTCTGGACTAATGTTACAGTTTTGGCTGCTGTTCAGACTCCATTTCACAAAGTGAATTGTGATCTGAACATAAAAGAAATGCATACACATAAATCCTGAACACACACATATACAGTGACACAGCTACTATTAATCACAAAACACAGCCATCATGCCAAGACATAAAGACATCAGATCCTTGGAAACATGCCCAGGCTCTGCATTTTTTTGAAAGGACAACCTGCCTGGATCTGCTCCCACTTTGCTTCCCCTCCCCATCCAGAGTCTTATCTTGAACATACTGGAGTAAAAAAAAAAAAAGGTGGTTGGATGGTGGGGTGGGGGTGGGGGGGATATGACAGGGCTGATTCACTCTGGAAAGGCTTGAATGAATGAGCAACAGATTTTTTTTTTTAGAGGGAAAAGTGTCAGAAAAGCTCAGAGGACACTTAGAAAAACGAAGTTTTAGTTTTTCATTCTGCAGCAGCGAAATGATGGCGAAAAGGGTTCACCTAATCACCTCCATGTGCATCAAATTAACCCTCCTCCCTCAATTCTGCCTCCACAGGAATGAGTTCCTGGGGAGGGAGGGGGGGGGGGGGGGGGGGGGGGGGGGACTGTTGACCTCTCCACCTTCTCAGGTGAGAAAAAGGAGGGATTTTCTTTTTTTTTTCTGTCTCCTTTCGTCTCTTTCATCACCTTGGTTGTAATTAGCCTGAGCTGAGATTTTTTCCCTTTTGTCGACTCCCTGAAAGGTGGATAAGCGTCCTTTGTGCCTCCTCACACCTTTTATATTTCCTTTTAACAAGCCTTTTCTTTTTCAGAGAAGAAACTCCAAGCCAGTCGCTGTCTCAGAGGGAGGCTGATAACCAAGGGGGAGTTTCTACTTCTCTCTTTTGCTGGCGTCTTTATCTCCCAGGACACAATTAGCTGCTCTATCGCTCATCTCCATGCTGCTCCATGCTTCTCTCCTTTCCTCTCTTTTTCTTTTTTTGAATTTATAAGCCACCATTCCTTTGTCGCAGCTCACTCTTAAAAAGTTAAAAGCAGTTTTGGTCTGCTGTAGAGGAAACACAACTCTGTGTGAACAGATAAAACGGTCTCCAACTGCTTTGTTCAAAACAGAAACAGCAGCATCCTGAATTTTATCCATGAAAAAATTATGCCACAAAAGGACAAAGACAAAAGTTAGCTCTTATTTATAATTTGTTCTCAAGTTTTAAGCTTCTGTGTGTGTGCATATATATATATATATATATATATATATATATATATATATATATACACACACAGTATACTTCCACCTGACACAGTGCATGTAGCACAGTACTGAATGTTTCCACTGAACTGAGTAGCTTCACATCATATGAGGGCTAATAAAAACCTGACAGATTCCACACTTGATTTTTCTGTTTTTCTCTTTAACCTCGTGTGACTTGGTTTTGCCTCAGCCCTGTTATATGAGAAAAACAATGGTATCATTACAGGCAGAATTTTTTTGTTTATTGTGCTTGCCTATATGAAAATGCATATTATGAGATGAAGCAAAGGCCCCGTTTACACAAGAACGTTTTTAGATGAAAATGGTTACGTTTTGATGCGTTTCGGCCTCCTGTTTACAGCGTGAAAACCCACTTTTTGAAAACGAGCTGTTGGTCCTGGACTGGAGGACCAACAGTGATGCTGTGTGCAAGAAGGGGATGAGCAGACTCTACTTTCTGAGGAAGCTCGGATCCTTTAATGTGTGCAGCAAGATGTTGGAGATCTACCAGTCTGTGGTAGTGAGTGCAGTCTACTTTGCTGTCCGCTCAGGTGTCAACGGGGTGGGTGGGGAGGCTGGAACCGAAATGTATTCACTGATAGAATGCTGTAACCATGAAATGAGTTATTATTTTGTACTTCCTGTTCTCGTGTCTCAAAGTCAGTTGTTTTAGAATGGGGGTTTTTGGTTAGCTAAAGTCTGTGTGTAACACAAACTTCAGGTATTTTATGTTGTTTTGTGCCATTGTTAACAGCTTTCTTTCTGAAGCCCTTAGCAACAGCAGATCTGCAAAAACCTCCAGAAGCGGATTTTGCTTGATCAGGTAAATGATTTTCTGATATGTTCAATGTATGTAGAGATTATGTATATTGAGTTCACAGAACATTGAGCATTCTTTGTCCCTGTATGGAACTCTAGCAGTCTAAAGTCCACACAGTAAGATTTAAGTTGCTGTTTACCTCAGGAGAGTTTTTCAGACTGCAGAAGAGTGGATCAGCTTGCTCTGTTTGTTGAGGTAAGCTGGTATACAGTGAGTGAATGAGCAGCATATGTTGGTGGGCACCACCAGCCCTGCATTACCAGCAGTCAGTGATGTGTGGATAGACCTGGAAAAGCAGTCAGCTATCAGGATGATCTTGATCCTCTTCCAGAAGAGTTGGGAAGCTCCTACTGCCACCTCCAAGGATCAGTGCAGTTTGCGTTGGAGATAATGGACCAGATGACTAGGTGGAGGCAGAGATGAATTTGGAAAAAGCTCAGAAAACATATATTGTGTCACTAATTTTCCCTCTTTTTATTTTTTGCATATTTGTACATGTCAAAAAAAACCCAATCCCACAACCCCATTTGCAAAGTTTACACCAAAATAATTCTCCTTCCATGAGGAACACCCACTTCTGCATGCACAAAGATTTTTAAGTATATATTTTTTTCACATCTGATTCATGTTTTGTTGTTTGATTATGCATTCTGGCTGTGTGCATCCTTCTGTCTTTTGGTTATTTTTCCAAGTTTACCATTTGTTCCCAGCTCAAGATTTGAAAATGAGATCTTTTGATAGCAGAGTAATGTGCATGATCTTTGGCCTCTCTGTTTATTCTGTTTCATCTTTTCTTTAACGATGTAAACAAACATTCAGCCTGATGCTCTTCACTCCGTCTGCAGCCTGAGTGTAAAGCGGCAATTAAAACTAAAGCCATGAAGTTGAACCCTGGTCCACACAGATTAAGACAACATGATGAGCCTGAATGTGCATTCGGAAACATCAATAATATATTAAACTGTTAGCAGAGTAGTCAGCAAATGAAAGTAACTGCAAAAACAGTTTTAACTATCTTTTAACAAGCGTCGCCTCCTGTGGCTTTGCTCAACCAAGACTAATTTGCAATATAGATTTGATGCTCACAATTTAATGCAGAAGCTTCAAATGTGAAGTTCATGCAAATCAGTGAACACCCAAATCATCTTATTCCTCTACTGATTTTTTGCAAGGATGTGGGATATTTTTGCATGTATGAGGCCTTTATTAATTTTATTTTTTCCATCATTATTTTTTTAATAATTAAGTGGAACAACATTTGCTTTTTTTTTTTTTTTTTTGCTTTTTTTAAGCCAAGAAGGCAGCTTGCAATTCAGATGTGTACCAGAATCTTTTGTGCTTAAAGCAGGCATTTGGACTTCAAGGCGATACTCAAAAGTAGTGAGAAAACTTAGTAAAAATGGATTTTATTTGCTCCAAGTTCAAAGCAGCAGGCAGCCAGCAGAGGCAAACAAATTCAAAATTAGAGACTGGAACTATGTAGTTAAGGAGGCACAGTAGACAGCATGGGAATACTAAGAGACTAATAGATAAATGAGGAGCAGGTGTGCAGGGGAGAATCGGGGCTGTGTTCAGACCCCATAAAAATGGTGGTGCTTTGAACACCCTGTTGTCTTATTTAAGTGTTGCACATAAAGCAGCTGGTTCATTGTGTGCCCTGCCTTGTTGATTCAGTGGGATTTAAACACGTCTCTGCTGTCGGGATGATACCTCTGACAAACCCACAAACCCACCAAGGGTGAGAAAACATCCTCAAAGCCTGTTGCTCACATTTTCAAGCCAAAGGGGAGCAACATTGCTGTGGATGTGATCTGGCATCGACAGCAAAGTATTGCAAGGCATGTTTAGCCTCAAAACACAGCAGTACTATTTGAATACTTTTGATTGAGTTCTGCTGTTTGGCCCATCCTAGCATGACCCGATAACAGCAGAGCTCCTTCCTTCCATATTTATCAATCCAAATCTGTTGGCTTTACTACACTTATGGAGTCATGAGCTCAGTCCCCATCTCACTAATCAGTGACCCCTCACAGACTCAAAAGACATGATGTGGTGTGGGAGAGGCTGCGAGGACTCCAAAAGGTATGAGAAGGAACTGGAGAGCACTTTGTAACATGACACATTACTACGATGATGCCATAACAGGTTGTACTAAAGTTCTTTGTTACTTGGTACCACACTTTGCACTCTGTGTAAGTTCTTCTGGCTCAGAAATTTGTACTTTGTTTTACTCGTCACTCAAACCTCATCTTTTCAGTCAGCATTTGATCTTACCTGAAACTTTGATTTTATCAGGACTGTTTTATGCCATGTTTTGAACTACTTTTATGCATATTAAAATGCATAAACTGAAGCTATAACCCATTCATTCATCTCAACTGCTTATCCGAAAACGGTCTATCATGGTTGTCACCTTGCTACATGGTTCTCTGTTGGAGCTGCTCAGAGAGCTAGCTTGGTTAGATACTCACTATTAGGCCTGAATTAGTCTCCTGTGCTGGGTCTTTGTGGGCCTACGTACACGAGTGGCCGGCGTGTGTGTTAATTGCTTTGTGGTCATGTCCCAGTATTTTATCTGTGGCACCGACAAAATAAAATGCTGGGACTTTTTCCCCTCCTGGCTCCTCCCTCTTTGTGCTCAGGTTTGTTGGTTTTTTCATTTTGTTCATTCCTTCACATCCATTCTGACAGTTTCAGCCGTCTCCCGCCAGGAATTTGTGAGTCCTTCTGTCGATGCTTTGATTATTAATCCTGATTGTTATTCTCTCACTGATAAATTCAAGAACTGCAGTGAAAAGTAGCCAGAAATTCACAAGATGACTAAACTGTGCTCAACACCTGACGTGTAGTTACATTTCTCGAGAGGTGCCGGTCAGGTTAGGTCGTAGGTTACTGTGTAGGTTTAGAGGGGTTTCCGTATCCGCCTTGTGTAAATGCACAATACAGTTTCAGTTAGTTATTGTTTCATCTATTTAATTACTGTTTTTATTCATTTCAGTTAACAAAAATTTTTTTTAACGTTTTGAAATAACGTTTTTGTTATTTTGTTTGTTTTCATGTTGTTTAGCTGGCTTGTTGTCAGCTGTCCAGAGATGGAGGGTCACATGTCTAATGGCTGAGAATTATTAACCGCAACAATATTGGGAATAATTCAGCATGTTTATGTACGTTTTCGTGTATTAGAGTCCTGATGTCAGTTCAGAAGATGAGGCTTGAGGTGAGGAGGAAGGGGATGATGTTTTATCCAGATGCCGCTCGAGCTGTCTCTTTCCTTCTCGTTTTTCCTTCTTTGCTGATTGTGTCTCCTTCTTAGAAGATAAAACACAAGTACGATCTTTCATATCTTGAGTCTGAAGGTGCAGACATGAGTTTTGCCTCCATGTCACAGGAATGCCTCGGAGTTCCCTCGGTGTACTACAGATGTGGCCAGTCTCCAGCCATGTACAGAAAATGTGATATTCAAGATGGCGGGGCAACGGCATTAGCTCCTATATATTTTTAATGGATTAATTTTAAGTTTATGAGAATGCATCGATTTGGAAGAGGTAATCACAAACAAATCCATGTATATTCATGCATTCTTTTTTTTATTAAATAACCTTAAAAATGACTGACTCTACCTGTAAAGAATATTATATTGGATTTTTGTATGGGGAAAAAGGTATTTTCTTTGTGTGTGCTGTAATCTGCTTTATTATATCTATATTTGCATGTAAAAGATGCACTGTAATTAAAGAAAAAGTTTGAATGGGAAAACATCCTGATGAAGAGTCCTTCAGTAATTATAAATAGCAGCTGCCAGTCTTCAATTAATTTTGACGTTTTCTACCCTGAAAAATAGATATTTTTTCTCCAAAATCTGCAGCTCCAGCCTTTGGCATTAGTTTTTGAAAGGAAGCATTTACAATACAGAGCAAAGTGATGACGCTGATGTAAATTTTTTTAATACTATCAGTATCCATATGTAATGAAACAACGGTCAGGCTTTTTCTGTCTTAGATATGGTCTATTGATAACATATTTTCAAAAACATGCAAAACACTGCCGAAGAACCCTCTACAGGAATATTTTGTATGTTCAAAGAACCCTGAACAAGTCCCCATCTGATTTTAAAAGTGATTCAACAAAGTCTGACAACCTCGTCATCATTAGTCACGCTCTCCAAAACCACTCCATGCTTGTCATGCTTCAGTGGAGACTCCTCTGATTGTGGATTTGCTTGTTAAAAGTTCTGTCAAAATAGATGTTGCCATTTTCTAATCCCTGCTCTCTCATGGTTAGCAGCCGGTATCTGATGATAGCAGAGCTGGTCATACATGGGCAACCAGGCAGCATGAATCCCATATTACATTAATGAACATGAGCCTGAAAATTCAAATCATGCTTCACGTGGGACTTGTTGCAGAGACGAGCTCCAGGTTAGAATTTTAACTCTGTTGGTCACTCATTAAATAGACAACAGGCTTTTCTTCTGGTCAATTTGTAAATCCACAGGAGCTCAGGAATCAATAAAGATCTCCTAATTCTGATCTCTCCCTGTCCACCACCCCCTGAAACCCAGGCTGCATAACCACAGAAATATTGGCTAAAATCCAGCTGCATGCATTCATGATGTTTGGATTAAAGTGTTGTCAGGAGTGAGACTTTGCAACAGTTGCTGTCTAATCCTTTGCCGAGCACACTTAATTTGTAAAACACCTTTAAGGATTAAAATAAAGCCTTTCGCAACACTTCCCAATTTTCTGGGTTGCCAGTCCTGCCACTAAAATAAATAAATACATACATGAGTGTGTGTGTGTGCGTGTTTAATTACAAATACATTTATGAAGCACTAAACTGAGAATGGAATTGGATGTCACAGTGCATTTTATTTCTTTTTTGTGTGTTTTTTTCTGCTTGTTTTGCAGTTGTAACACACTTTTCAACCTGAAGGCAGCTGGACGAAGACTTCGATGCTTCCATGTTTATGTGGTCTAACGGTCTTTCAGAGCCACGCACCTCTAGTGGTGAAAAAGCATGAATGAGACATGTTTTCATAGATTTCTGCTCACAGAGTTTATTTAGCTGAGAATTATTGTCTGATTTGAATGCCTTCTTGCTCTCTGTGTGATTTAAAGAGCTCGCTCCCTGCTGCAGACTTTGATTCTGTTCTCCTTAAACACAGCAGGACCCTGCTGCTCATTCTTCAATTGCAGCTCAGCAGATATGGTTAACACACAGTAGACAGGACCATGGCTACCTGTCTCTGTATGTCTATGAGACTTGGTTGAATGACTACACCTGCTGTGGATTAGGAAAGCCAGGTCTTTAGCTCACTGGATGTCTTGCACAGGGGAACTATAGCACAAAAACAGGAGAATCCAGAAATTAAACTGCTAATCCTGCAGTTTGTTCTCTGAGTGCAACTACGAACCCAATTACAATGCTCCAAATGGATGCTACACTTAATTTTTTATTTATCACACTTTAAGGAAATCCAGTAAGGGTCCCCATGCAAGCCCCCCATGTGTACCTTGGCCTATACCTGAAGCTGTAATGATATTGATTAACAGGTGATGAGGAACCAGGGCATACTGGCAATAAGTGGGCTACTGGAACAAGTATACAGCATAAGTGGACATGAGGTGAATGCTACTACACATGTAACCCCAATGAAAGGGGTTACATGAAGCAGATGTAGACCTATGGTTTCTTTGCCACCCACCCCCTCAGAGGCCTGGGAGCTTGAGGGTCCTGCTCAGTATCTTAGCTGTTCCAGGACTGCGCTCTTCTGGACAGAGATCTCAGATCTGCTGGAGCCACTCTTCCAGTTTGGGGGTCACTGCCCCGAGTGTTCTGATTACGGGGACCACTATTACCTTCACCTTCCTCATCCTTTCTCGCTCTTCTCTGAGCCCTTGGCATTTATCGAGCTTCTCGTGTTCCTTCTTCTTGATCTTGCTGTCACTTGGTATTGCAACGTCTATCACTACGACCTTCTTCCTCTGCTTGTCCTCCTCTGCTATGTTGGTTAGGCATCACAAGTTTGTCTTAATGTATATTAAAGAAGTTATCAAGAAATATTTTAACAAAAGGGTGTTGTTGCTTTTGGTATTAGTGACCAATATCTGCTGAGCTCCAATGCAGTCTTAAGAGCCCTTCCCAGGCACCTCAACTCCCACTCACAGCTTATTTCAGGTGACCTCAGTAAGTCACATGATAGGTCCCATGTCATGATGCACATGATTTATAGTTGGTCAACAACTACCTCCAAAGGGGACAGCCCCCACTTTTCACTGAACTGAAGAAGCCTTATGGATAAGAGGTGAAATGTATTAAAAAGAAATGAATAATTAAATAAAGTTGTCTTTTGTTTTTTCAAGCTCTTGAGACCAGAAGAAAGATACGCGAGTAAATCTTCTACAACAGCCAGGTTTTCATCCTTTGCTTTTATGCATGGTATGAAGCACTTCTACATTAAGGCACAAAAATGTTAATAAATCACCATTTGTGTGAATTGTTCATACAAATGATTTTTACATGGATGAGCCCATCATCATCACCACCATCACCACCATCACCATCACCACTCCGGGGTTCCAGTTGCACACTGTGTTAGTCAGTGCCAGGGTGTCATGTTACAAGGCTAGACCCTTTTACTGTTTGTAAACAATGATGACGTAGGTAGTGATTCACGCGCACTTTGGAAACGGATGCTTACAGTTATGTTTGCAGCCGTGTACCGAACATCAAATATCCTGACACAGAGTTTTGTGTCTTGAAGGCAGAAGTTCTTCCAAGTCAAAGACAAGGAAACAGGAGGCTGAGTATGAGGCTCGGGTCACTGTAAACAAGTCAGAGAGCTACGCCCTCACAGCGGATTGTACCTGCATGGCAGCGAGAGTACTTCATCAAACTGCTTTTCTAGCTTGTTAAGAGTTTTAGGGCTGCAGATATTATTGATTTACAATGAAAAAAAAATATACTGTTCCAGTCACACTGTGAGACACACTCAACCATTCATATGTGAGTCTGCTCAGACTTTTGACTGGCACTGCATTTTGTAATCTATAGTGCTATTAAATATTAATTTAAAAATCAGGACTCTCTGAGTCCAGCGATGCCTCACCTGTAAACAGCCACACTACAGTTTAAAAGCCAAACAGCCTACCAGCTAATGCTGTTTACTTTAGATACCTGACATCCTGGTATAAACAACGATAGATAAATAACTTTACCTGATATAAACTGGGCCCTTCAAACGTGAACATTTCTGATCCTCTCCTCAGTCCTGATCGTGTCCTCAGTCCAATTTTTATCAATACATTTGATGGCTTGTAACAACAGACGCCAAACAAAAACAAACAAACAAATTGATGTAATCACATTTGACCAGTTTTTTTCATCCAAAATTGGGGATGTTTTAAAATGTCTCAAACTTCAGAAACTGTTTACGATTTAATGGCAATGGAAACAAAACAAAAACAAGATAAAATAAAAATAAAATCAGTGGAGAAGAAATTCACTGTCTGTTGGTCACACTGACATTGGATGCCCTGCTGTACCTTCTGTATAAAAATCAACATTTTTGGAAGTGGATTTTATATATATATATATATATATATATATATATATATATATATATATATATATATATATATATATATATATGTGATACATGTTTTTAGTATGAGCCAGTAAATCACTGTGACCTGCTGTCATTATATGATTCTCAGGAAAATGATTCTTTTGATCAGCCCTATTTATTTATTTTCCTGAGCGTATGAGAACAAAATGTCGCCTCCCTCCGGGCTCGTCTGGGTGAATGTGCTGAGGTCTGACTTACAGCAGGTGCACTGTGGGTTTGACTCAACAGAGAGGCAGTTTGTTATTATTTTTATTTGGTGTAAAAAAAAATCAACCCAGCACAGTAACAACAGCCTGAGGGCGTCACACCCTAGTGTGAATAGTGGGGATGGAGAACTTTTGTGTTTTGTTTTCCAGGGAGGGGCGTTAGTGGTGTGATTGATTTCTACAAAGTTTGAGGGGGCTCCTTCTATTACAAAGACTGAGGAGAATCTGCACCCCTGTTATGAGTAATAAAGCATGTCTCTCTATATATAAATGATCTTATGACCAGCTGTTTCCCCCCCGTATGTGTATTCTGGTGTTCAGAAGAAAATCCATCATACTGTAGTGTGAAATGAAACTATAGAATTTTTTAAAAAGCCAGGAATAAAATAAGCTGATGTTCTTGTAAAACCATCACCAAGAACTCATTTACACACATTGTGACATGATGGTGGTAGTTATACTACAAGTACAGCTTCCATAATTGTTATATAAGATACAAGTTATCCTACACTGCCTGAGTGCTGTCACAAAACTCAGGAATCATTAGATTCAAGTTCAACACTTGACCTGTTAATACACCTGAAAATGTCTGATTTTATGAACTTCATGAAATTAACTAAATGCATCATTAACATGTTCATCTGTGTGATGACAGACTGAATCAGTGACTGAGGAGTTCAACCAAAAAAAAGAGTTTGAGTTTGAAGCATCATTACTGTTGTCTAATTAAGGTGACTTATATGGGAAAAGGCAGCACCCAGAAAAGAATAAATATCCATCCCATTCTCATACAAACTGGCCTTATTACACGGCCTGCGATGGGAACATACTGGGTGGACTTTATTAGGTCCCCGATTGTCAAAGGCATTACGACAAAGGCAGCAAATGTTCTCAGATTACAAGAAGGAAAATAGACTCCAGTCTTCAAAAAGAAAATAGATGCTGCTGCAATTCAGTGAGAAAAAATGAAATCCTTTTTTTATTCCAGTGCAAACATGTCAAACATGTCAGTCATATATATATATATATATATATATTTCCACAGAGAAGAATGTAATACACTGCCCTTTAGAAATTACTGTAGTCTCCCAGTCCTACTAGTGCACGCTGCTAAACTGCTAAACATTCGACATATAGAAACCCATAAAAAAGAGCAACGTGACACTCATTCAATTAAAATATTAGTGTACTTGTATATTATTTTTCAACATAATAATGGTTTTTCTTAGACTCCATCAGCATGACAAACACAGAGTTAATAATTTTATGATCTTGACTTTTGATCTCCAGGAGTTGATCTCTGCACAATGTCATGATATGGAGAATAATCATGCAAGGTTTCATCAAAATCCTTCAAACCATTTCGCAGATATGAAGTGGACATGAAATAAACTTAACAAAAAACAAAGATTTAACCATATGAGCATGACCTTTGACCTTGACCCCCGTGACCCCACATACAATCCCAACCTTGCTTTGGTCATAAGCTATCTACCCATGAAATCTGGTAAGTAGGCCCAACGGTTCTTGAGTTATTAAGCGGACACTTCAATGGATGCCGCCCGCCCACCACGGGTGATCACATAATAGGTTTTACTACTGACATCAATTTATTTGTAATAAGTTTGTCCTATAACCGTATCAAAGAAGCCACACTGTGGAAAATAATGAGCTCATTGAACTTCAGTCAACTTTGACTCATAGTAGCTGCCTTTACCATAACAAGTACGAGGTTTGGCAGGCCCAGGATGGCTGCTACTGCTATCAGCATATTGTTGCAGCAGCAGCTGGGAGTACTGCACCCACAGTCCTCCTGTGATTAGCAGTACTGTTTCAGAAACATGTCATCTCAGTGAAATCTAACCTCTCAGCCTGAGATTTGGGCTCTTACTCGTCATTTCATCATTGGATGGTAAATTATACCAGCTGAGGGGAGCTTAGCATCCTGGGAGAATCGGCCAGCGTTTTGCCAATCTGTTGCCGTGGTGATGGATGGGATGGCCATGATTCCCTCTCTCCTTCTCTTTCTCCTGTTCTCTTTATCGTTTCCCTCTCCCAGCGTTGTGTCTGTTGCATACTTGCTTCTGTGGTTCTTTCTGCGTTGCTCCTGTTGACCTGCACCCCTTCTTTTGCTTCCCCTGCCCTCCAGATTTGAGTCCTCTCTCCTCTTTCTCCATTTTGCCCTGCTCTGCCTCACTGATGGCTACAGCTTAGAGTGTATTCACCAGAGAGATGAAGCAACAGCTTTCCACTGCCCCCCACCCCCACCCCTCATCCCACTATCCCGCCATCCGTCGTCTCTAAACCCCACAGACACATTAATCCTTTGCTCAGGCTCAGTTTACAGACACAATAGGCCTCAAAGAATTGGACTTGAGATAATTGTGTTGCTATCCCATTTCATCTGGAATGGAATCGGGTGGCTCTTGCCACAAAGCTCCGGGTGCCCAGCACACACAAACACACGCTCGCGCACACACACACACACACACACATGCACACACACACCTACGCACGGACACAGATGGAGTAGGTTTTGTTGGCGAGTGCAGTGCTGTAATTATTTCCCCCTTTATTCATAATCATCATCATGAAAATTCACCACCACAGGCTTCAGTCTACATTCCCGGCCCTGCCGTGTCTGTTTGATGTGTTGTCATGACGATATGGTGGCAATATGGTGCCTGCCCTGTGTCCACGTTGCTGCGCGGGACTGCGGGTAATTAACGGTCTCGCCAATATGGACGAACACCTGCTCTGGCAGGCCCTGCCGGTCATCTGGGTTGGCAACCCCCCCGACCTCTCGACAAACACCAGGAGGGTGGAAACAGTTGGGTGGAAACTCGTTAAAGTAGGAGGATGTTTGTGTTGGAAGTGAGAACAGGTGGATACTGTCAGGTGGTGCATCGGTGGAAGGTAGATTGATGATCTCTCTGACTCTTTCCCAAATGCAGCTGACTATAAGCTCACATCACAGAAGTGGAAAAACTGTATTTGCTTTGGAATTTAAGAAGTGAAAAATTAGGGGCAGGCTAAACTCTGCTTTTAAATTTTCCATCAGTTGTTGGAACTTTGCTGCAGGTATTTGCTCCCATTCAGCCACGAGAGCAGTAGCAAGATTAAGCACTAATGATGAGGGTGATTAGGTTTAGCTCACAGTAGATGTTCCAGTCCATCCCAAAGGTTCTGAATCGGGTTGAGATCAGGGCTCCAAGTTCTTCCCATACAACGTGGTGAACTATGAAATGTTGATACAGGAAAAGGACGTAATTCAAAGTTGGAAGAACACAGTAGAGATTATAGTCATCAGACATGAGCACGATGAATGAGTCATAAAGGAAAGGCAACAGATGCATGAGTTTAACAGTTTCTCTAATGTTCAGTAATTTTTATTCATAGGCACAACAAAACACTCGTCCATGCACAACATGGAGAGCTTCAAGAGCAATAATGTTTTCATTAATTTCATAAAACCTGGTGTGTTCAGTTTATTGTCATTCATTTTGCAAACAAAAATAGGAACCATAATTGATACCCATGTGTGACAACATGCAAGCAGTTTGCACTAAGTATTGTTTGATAATGTGTAATCATGTTGGACATTTAGATGAATGTAAAGTAACTACATTTTTATAGTGTTTTTCTAGTTAAAAAAAATGACCTCATAGGTCGTTTGTGCAGGCACATTTTTTACAAGTACCTACATCTTAAAATGATGCTTCCTCCAGTGGCTGCACACCAGAGGGCGTGTGAATAACATGCTCTTTTTGTTCTGGCAAATTCAGAAGAAATACTTAAACATGGATTTTTTCAGATTTCTGAACTCTGTGGGGACAAAATGGCATCCGATGCCACAGGAAAAGCTCACACATTTTGTATAGTGCTTTTCTACACTACTCGAGCACTCAAATCGCTTTATACAACATCGTTCATACAAGCACTTCATCATCATCCCCAAGGGTACTTTGGCGTGCAGACCAGAGCAGCCAGGAATCAAACTGCCAATTTCCCAAGTAGTTGGTGACCTGCTCTACCTCGTGAGCCACAGCCACATTACACACTGACCTGACACGTGAAATGTTATTTTAAAAAGCGGCCTGCAGTTATACCATGTCACATATCAGGTTGTGTTGTCTGCTGCCACCTGTAGGGGTGCTCATTTTGGAAACACTCATATGGATCATATAGGCAGAAATAACTGATGTGGTTCGGATTGGAGGACACGTTGACCATATAAGATGTGAACTTCTCTTTTTGTCTCCGTGGGCTGTTGCTGTTGATACTTACAGCTTCACACAGAAGCTAAGTGCATGTCTTAATTTTGATGAAGGTTGGAAATATGTTGAGGAACTGATCTTCACATCTTTTACAAAATCTGATACATTGTCAATCACCACAAAGTAAACTTTGGTTTATAATCACTGAAGAAGTGAGGACAAGTACACAGTGCTGTGCACGCAGTGCGCACACATTTCTTCCTCCCAGCCTACATACTTCACCCTTTGTCCCATTTTCTTTTGTTCTGCATTTGATCTGTTGATTACATAATTGTCATTGTACAATTATCTTTTTATTTAAAAGAAAAAACAAAAAAACTGACCTGCATAATGAGGGCTGTTTCAGCGTCAGCCTCTATCAGGCGTTGCAGAAGCAAAAGAAGCATCACGAAGCTCAAACTGTTATTAGAATTCGAGAATAGTCTTTATTATTTTGAGAAAAAAAATATAATAATGACAAGAAAGAAAAGTGATGCAGGTGAGATCAGATATCCCACCGAGGCAGTGACCTCAGGAGAAATGAAGCGTGCACCCAACCAGTGATTAAGAAACTGGATTTTGTTGGCAGTGTATACCTCCATGTGTGTAAAGCTGGTAATCATTTAACTGTAAACTGAGAGACAAAATGGAGATAAAATGTAAAAATAATTATCCAAAAGCAAACAAAAGGCTCTTGTGCTCCACGTGGTGCAGATGCTAAAAAGAGTGTTGAAAACATCTGGAGCTGCAGCCGCTCTGCTGGACAAACAGGTTCCACCAGTTTTTACAAAAATGACAGAAAAAGCTTCAGTTTTTTGTCAGTTTGAATCCCACAAAATGAATTTCCTTGAAACCACAGTGAGACTGGTTACATATTAAACACAAATGCTTTGATCCAATAAAGATAAAGAAAAAAAATCTGTTTAATTGATGTCACATACTCAATTTTTTCCTCTTTCCATTTTAATTTTAGCTCCTGTGGCTAAAACGTTTCATTTCTCTCTGTGGCCGCGGTGTGTTGTCTCTTCGTGTTTTTTTTTTAATGTGTTTGGTTACAAACGGATCCTTTAAAAGCTGACTGAAAAGTTTGAGTCTGTCAGTCACCCCGTTCAGCCGAGCGACCTGTGCGATGTTTCCGGCAAGACCGCTGCTTCGCTGTCCGCGCTCACTCACTCACCTTTTGTGCATAGCAGCAGCAGCTAGTCGGCAGACTCATAGGATCCAGGTTAATGGATACTTTGGATCTGATTCATATTTCAGTAGGAAGATTTTACTCATTAACACGGGTGATTCAGGAACCTGCCAGCACTAATTTGTATCAGTAGGAATCATTTGGAATGTAATAAAAATCTATATATGTGGGCAAAGGTGTGCATGCTCATACCGCATCAAAGTGTTTCATTATAAATGCTCCTTTCCCGGCGCAGTTATCTGTCCAACAGCTCCTCCAGTTAGCGAATGTCTCATGCATTAAAAATAATCTCAAGCATTATGTGGATTGGCTGCATCATAAAATGAAATTTGATGCCATGTAACTTAACGGGATTTTGCAACTTCAAAACCGTTGTTGTTGTGTACATGCTACCAAAAGGTTTTTGTGTTTCTGTGTGTGGGGTGAAACTGTGGAACAGTTTGAGTTTGCAGTTGAAGCAGAGAGGCAGTTCAGAGAACGGCTCTGTTTATTCAATTATTATTCCATGTTTATCCACATTTTTCAAGATTCCCCAATTGGAGGCATTTTTCTTGAAGTGTGGACCTAAAAATATAGTGTTATAAAAAAGTAAATATGATAATATTTTGGATTAATTCTGTGTAATTAGTAATATGTTTATTGTTGTTATTGAGGATTAAATCAGTAAGGAAGCTGGATAAATACAAATGTATGAGTTACAGAGAAGGGGTGGGATTAAATAAGAGGGCCATTTTTTTGCACTTGTTTATGTAAACTAAATCAGCAAATGTCACGTGATATTGTGCTTCATTTTGTGTAGGTCTCTAAATGACTTTCTGTATACTGTTTACATGTTCAAAATAAATTGATGACTTGATCAATGCTGGTTGGCAGCTTCAGCGATGAGCAATGAATAATGCTGCACAGTAGCGCTGAAACAAGCCTGAGTATGAGTAGAAATCTATTTGTATAAAAACTGCAGTACAGACACATTGTTGTAGTCTGAGGATCACTGCCCCGGCTGCAGGTTGGCAAAACTACACGTTTAGTACTGATAAGTTAACAGCTGGGATGATGAAACGTGCCTACGCTGGATTCATTATTAGTCTGAGAAAATTTTACTTGTGATTTTTCATCTGTACAAAAGTGAACAGGTGTGTTTGTAACCAGTGTTGTATAACATACATTTTGATACCAACAAGCAAGTCAGTAAATAATCCTCCTGCATCAGTTCTGATGCTCTCTTCCTCTAATATTTCCCCTCTTCTTCCCTGTCTTTCTGTTACCTGCTATCTTTTGCTTTTTCATCTCATTTTCTTCTTCCCTCTCTGCCCTCTCATTTCTTCTCCTCCACCTCAGTCCACGATGTCCCTGTCAGATCCTCCCCCCTCCATCCTGTAGGGGTCACTGTGGCTCTTTGTCAGCCCCCTCAGTGCAACTGCAGCCCCTGTAGTGAAACGCCTCCCAGGCATCATTTTCTTGGTCAAAGTATAAAATGTTTTTTGTGCATAATGGAAGCTGGAGAATATTAACGGGGCAAATATCTGATTTCATGCAAAAGAAAATATCTGATGTACAGAAAGGAATATTAAACATGTCTCCTGGTATTGTAATGTTTTGTGTGATGTGGTGTTAAACAAAAAGAGCTTCTCACTCTCACACAGAGTGAGGAGAAGGGAGGGAGCAGAGCAGCCTTATGGCTTCTTCTAATTTTAACACAAGGCTGAAGTTGAACATGTTAAAGGGTCAGTACATACAAATCATTTCAAAACCAAAAAACACATCGATCCATGCAAAAAGGTTTGGTTTCAGAAATTTGTATATTTTTGCATCCATATTTGGCTGTTATCTATAAAATAAAACTTTATTCTATCTCAATTTCCCATGTTGGGAATATATGACCAATCCCCTTTTAAATTACAGTATAGCATCACTTTAAAATGATATACAATTAAATTTAAATAAATAAATAATGAGATAACTGAACTTTAAAAGATTACTCCTATTAAGAGTACACAGGAACTGTGTGTATAAACATCTCCCGTGCAATAAAGATGAATAAAGAGGATACCACAGGAGAGAGGACCAAAGTCTGCCCTCAGAGAGACACCATCTGGGAAGAAGAAGAAAGGCAGACTGAAGATAACATGTAGAAGGACAGTGCTGGCTAAGCTACAAGAGATGGGTCTCTCATGGGGACAGGAGCAAGCAGATGCAAGACACTGAGATCGGTGGAGGTTGAAAGTTGCAGCTTTATGCTCCACATAGTTCAAGAAAAGACTTTAAAAAAAATGATTATGAAACCATTTTGATATCCACCAGATCTACTCTGTGATGGATGTTCAGCATTTTAAAGCAACATGTTTAAAGTTGTATGAAGCAGCCTTATGAAAAATACAATTCAATTATTAATTCCATATATATATATATTGAGAGGAAAGAGAAACGAAGATAGGAAACAGAGCAAAGTCTGTCTGTAGATTTCGCAGTTTGTATGTTCTGTATGTAGTTTGTTTAGTCTTAGTTTACAAAAAATTAAGACTAAAAAGATCCCAGATTTCTTGAAATTCAAGCCTGTCAGAAAGTATTCATCTTTTCTTCATGTTTAAGTGAAGTCATTCAAACTTGAAGTTAGCTTCACTACAGGTAAGAGCAAAGAAAAACATGATAAATGACCTTTCATTCATTTGTGCTCATGCTGACTTGTTACAAATACACCAAGAGGATTCACTGTGAACTAATAAGGATTCACAGGTTTACTGAAGCGCATCAAGAAATTTATAACCACTCAAAGCAACTGGTTGTGCATATAGAAGCAGCGGGAAGGGCTGCTGCTGGAAACAGTATTATGAAGGGTTCAACAAAGTAACAGCTATAAAGGCTGCAATGTATAAATGCATGAATCATATTGGATGTTATTATTCAGCTTGTAGTCAAGCCGATGATAAATGAATTCAATTTAGTTTTATTTATATAGCATAAGTTCAGAGTAGCAGTCATCTCAAGCTGACCTGGGACGGCAAAGACAGAACAATATTAGAGTGAGAATCCCAGCAGTCAGTCGATCCGCTATAGGCAGCACTTTGTACTGGTGGGGAAGAAGAACTGCTTTAGAACATTTGCCACAGCACGTTACTCAGGTGAGGAGAAAGAGATGACAGGAAAGAGGACACAAACTACAGGAGAATTTAATGACATGCAGTACCGCTATGTAAACACATGTGGAGTGAAAATAGAGGAGTGGAGGACAAACTTTTGTGCATCAAACTAAGAGATGTTCAGGGTCAGCTGACCTGAACTGGTCACCAGTTTCTTTCTTTCCAATCTTAAAACTAGAGAGGGTGTCAGTGTCCTGAACCCAAACTGGGAGCTGGTTCCAGCTGAACACGAGTGAAAAACATGTTGACACTTCAGCTTTTAAGCCTAAATTTGATCAACAGTGGAGAGTCTGAGGCCTTGGTGTAATATTATGGGATAGATAGAAACAGTGTAGTTGATATGTTTCATTTCTCAGTGAGGGTCAAATAACCATAACACTAGAGACCGTTTTATATCAATAGGATCAATAGGTCATTTCCTCCGTCATAACAACTGTACTGTTGTTTTAAAGATGAAATCTGGTTTGAATATGATAAGGCTTACAGTCTGCATGGCTGCATTAACTTACTGGAATTAGCTGAGGTAAAGCCCAGCAGACAGCTAAAGGCTACAGCTGCTTTTCTCAGCTCCCACTTGCCACTGAAATGGACCCCTCTATGCAGTTTATCGTGTTGGTGGCTTTTAAAGCATTTTCAGTTATCTTAATGTTGCCAACCAATAATCAGTAGGTCCTTCAAGAGGTCTGCACTTCATTTGTGTTGAGTGGAATTCTATTGTTTTATTTGTATGGTACTTAGTACTAATTGGCAGGTATGGGTATCTTGTATATGTGTAATGCACTAATAATAATCTAGCTGATAGATTAGCAACCCCCCCCCCCCCCCTTCATTTGATATGGTTGATGCCTCAAATCAGATCATCACAAACCAAAAGATGACATCACTGTAGCAATTTAAAAAAATTATATTATTTATTTTCACATGCAAAGGTTTTGATGATGTCATTTGAATACAAAACAAACCCAGTCGATCAGATCTCCACCACTGTGATTGACTGTTGTTTTGAAGTGTTTGTGCTGTGTTTGGTTTTCACAAATGTGGTGCTGTGCATTATGTTCAAACATCTCCACTTTGGTCTCGTCTGACCAAGGATGTTGGCTTTTTAGAGAGAAAAGGCTTTTTCCTGCAACCCTTCTAAATAGCTATAAGTATTCAGTCTTTTTCTAATTGTACTGCCATGAACTTTAACCTTGAACATGCTAACTGAGGCCTGTAGACTCTAAGATGTAACTCTTGGGTTTTTTGCAGTTTCTCTCAGTATTGTGGACCTCAAGTGAATTTGCTGGTATCTCCACTCCTTGGGAGACTGTCATATTGTGTTAACACACACCTGAATGCACAAGAGCACCAAACTGCCAGAAGTTCTTATATATATTATATACATAAAAATTCAATTTTAGGTGCTTTATATTATAAGGTAAAGACCCTGCAATAATACAGAGAAAATTCCAGCAATCAAACACCCCCCTGTGAGCAAGCACTTGGTGACAGTGGAACGGAAAAACCTCTTTTTAACAGGAAGAAAACAATGGCAGAACCTTCTATATGAAAAAGAAAATCAATTCTATTCTAGATTTAACAGGGAGCCAATGAAAAGAAGCCAATATGGGATAAATCTGCTCTCTCTTTCTAGTCCCTGTCAGTACTCTAGCTGCAGCATTTTGGATCAGCTGAAGGCTTTTCAGGGAGCTTTTAGGACAGCCTGATAATAATGAATTACAATAGTCCAGCCTAGAAGTAATAAATGCAATTTTTCAGTATCACTCTATTTATTTTATTTTTAGACATAATGCACAAATACAAGAAAGCAGTCCTACAACTTTGTTTAATATGTAGTCAAAAATGACTCCAAGATTTCCTACAGTGTTACTGGAGGCCATCAGGTCTACATGTGTTTTGTGGACTTGGAGAAGGCATTTGACCACATCCCTCGGGGTATCGTGTGTGTGTGTGTGTGTGTGTGTGTGTGTGTGTGTGTGTGTGTGTGGGGGGGGGGGGGGGGGGGGGGGGGGGGGGGGGGGGGGGGGGCTTGAGGAGTATGGGGTGTCTGGCGAGAGCTTGGTCCATATTGCCGGCAATAAGGCAATAAGTGATGGGAGAAGGGAGCAGGAGATTGACGGATGGATTGAGGCTGTGTCTGCAGTGATGTGGATGCTGCACCAGTCTGTAAAGAGTAAAGAGGGAGCTGAATGTGAAAGCGAAGCTGTTGATATACGTCCTTACGCTGACCTATGGTCACAAGCTTTGGGTAGTGACCAAAAGAATGAGATCACAAATACAAGTGGTAGAAATGAGCTTCCTCCGAAGGGTGGCTAGGGTGAGGAGTGCAGCCTTTCAGGAAGGGCTCAAAGTAGAGCCACTGGTCCTCCACATCGAAAAGAGCCAGTTAAGGTTGTTGGGCATCTGATTAGGATTCGTCCTGGGTGCCTCTTCAGTGAGGTGTTCCGGGCATGTCCTACTGGGAGGAGGTCCCAGGGCAAGCCCAGGACACGCTGGAGAAATCATATCTCTTGGCTGGCCAGGGAATGCCTTGGGATCCCCCTGGATGAGCTAGAGGAGGTGGCTGGGGAGAGGGAGGTCTGGGATTCTCTCAGTGTTCTAGCTAGCAGTTTATCGCCAGGCACTGCGCCTTGCTGAGACGCCCTTGCGCCGGGCTGAGGATTTCACTGCTTCACTTTCGGAGCTCTGCCGTCACTGCATTTAGCAAACAGGAGCGCACCCCAAGGAGTCTTCCCGGCCAGGTCACTGCTATTATCACCGCTTGCAACTGTATCATTTCACCGTAATTTGCAATCTACCACAGAGCACAGACAGTTTCATTCACAATGTGCATACGTGATCTCGCTACAGTTTGCAATTCGGAAAAAATGACCCTTTAACACAAGTGGATCGCTGACAAGTTTTTCCAATCCTCCTCTGCTCCGTGCTGTGAGTGTGTGTGAGTCTGTGTGCGCGCGTGTGTGTTGTGCTCGCTGTGCAGAGAATGTCAGCTGTTATTTTTAATTTACTTCAGCTGTAGCCACCAGAACAAATCGCTATAACCACAGTTTGCTAGTGGGGGCTGCCATTAGCACTAGTGATCGTTTGTAATTTGAAATGTAATTTGCAGGATGCTTGTGAATAAAAAGCATTACAGCATTAAGCTCATGCAGCTACCAGTTTTTCAACAAAAACACAACAGCAGCTGTTTCACGTGCAGTTTGTCTCCACAAGAGGCGGAGCCTTTACTGAGAGGGTGAGCTCAGGTGGAGCAACTGGGAAACAGCTGGAGGTCCTTCATTAACCACCTGATCATCAACATGAAGAAAAGAGAACTTTGTAGTTGCTTCATCCACCGCTGTTTGTTTCACACAGAGAATAATCTGCAGTACGGAAGTTAAAACATGCTGATAAATTGTTAATACGAAACATTATTTCCTATCTGATTACTTGATTAATCAATGCAGTAATCGATAGAATACTCGATTACTAAAATAATCAATAGTTGCAGCCCTACTTGTATTCAGAAAGCCATAGTCAAAGATTAGTTTTCAGCATCAGTGGAGCTATGAAAGGCCTTCAAGAAAAGAACTACAGTTCCAGGAAGATGATGTCACCTCCTGTTGTTGCATTAAAAATGTGATAATTTATGCTCACAACATGGTGGCTGATATTCGAATATAGGAAATGCTTTTAGCAGCTGATCGTTAAAACATCTGGATTATGTTTTTATTGTATATGCTTTTTACGTGATTTCTGCAAACACAGTGGAAGGAAACGGCACTCTGGGAATGCATGATATATAAGTGTAACTCTTCTGGATTATATGCAAAAATTATCACTATCGATCGATCTGCGTTGGTCCTACGTATGTAACCGAAAATCCTCTCTGAACCTAACCTGACATACACCTTGTGAAATGTAACTACACGTCCACAATGACTGTGATTACTGCCTAGGCTTCAGAGGTGGTTTCCAGTAACATCATAGGCCCCGTCACTCATTTAACAAGCGGGAGCAGCATTTAGAGGTTAGCATTATCTTGCTAACTAGCATTAGCCACAAGCCCCTGGGTTACTGGAGGACAAGGTAATGCCATCCAGAGTATCTGGTTCGACACCGTGTTTCTAAGATTTGTAGGGCTGAGTACAGTAACCTCAGTTTTATCTGAATTTAGAGTAAAAAATTTCGAGGTCATCCAGGCCTTTATGTCTTTAAAACATTCCTGCAGTTTAACTAATTGATGTGCGTCATCTGGCTTCATGATAGATAAAGCTGAGTATCATCTGCATAGCAATGAAAATATATGATATGACTTCTAAAAATGCTGTGGAAGAGAAGCACGTATAGTGTAAGTAAAATTGGTCCTAGCACAGAACCCTGTGGAACTTCATAATCAACCCTAGTGTGTGAAGAAGACTCCCCATTTACATTAACAAACTGGAGTCTATTAGATAAATACGTTTTAAACCACTGCAAGCATGCTCTAATCTCTGTAATAAAATGTCATGGTCAGCAGTATCAAATCTGCACTGAGGTTTAACAGGACAAGCACAGAGATGAGTCCACTTTCAGAGGCCATAATAAGATAATTTGTAACCTTCACTAATGCTGTTTCTGTACTGTGAGGAATTCTGAATCCTAACTAAAACTAAATCAAATAAACCATTCCCCTGCAGATGTTGAGTTAGCTGTTTTACAACTACTCTTTAAAGAATTTTTTAGATAAACGTAAGATTGGCCTGTAATTAGCTAAGACACTTGTGTAAAGTGATGGCTTTTTAAGTAATCGTTTAACTACTGTTACCTTAAAAGTTTGTGGTATGTAGCCCATTAATAAAGACAGATTGATCATATTTAAGTTTGAAGCATTACTTAATGATAGAACTTTGAGCAGCCTTGTAGGAATGAGGTCTAATATGGTTTAGTGGAAGTAACTACTGAAGTTAACTCAGGAAGATCAGTCGGAGAGAAATAATCTAAATAAGTATCAGTAGTATTAAAAGTATCTGTACATAATGATATGTCCTGAAAAAATTCACAAAGTCATTACTAGTTAAAGTTAAAGGAATACTCGACTCAACAAGGCTCTGACTCTTAAATAAAGATCTACTAAATTAGAGAGACCCCATTTCATCTCCAGCTTACGGATTATCTACTTTAAGCTGTGCATTTGTGAGTTATACCAGGGAGTCAAGCACTTCTGATTTGAGGCTTTCTTTTTAAAGGGGCCACAGTATTAAGAGTTGTATCCAGTGACAATGTATTTTATCCTAAATGAGCACTAAATCAGATAAAAAGTGAGACAGAAACTCTGAATAAGGGCCAGGTGGACGATAGATAATAAGAAATAATAGTTTTTTGAATTTTCCAATTAGGGTGGAGAAGGCTAAGGGTCAGGCTTTCAAATGAATTGAAACTCTCTGGGTCTTTGATTAATTAATATGCTGGAGTGACTGATTGCTGCTACTCCTACTCCTCAACCTGCTTTGTGGATTCTGACAGTTACTATGACTTGAAGGTGCTGATTCATTTAAAATAACATATTCATCCTGCTGTAACCAGGTTTCTGTAAGGCAGAATGAATCAATATGTTGCTAATTTATTAAATACTTTACTAGCAGGGACTTAGAAGAGAGAGACCTAATGTTTAATAATCCACATTTAACTGTTTTACTCTTTGGTGTAGTTGAGGATTCTTTGTGAATTGTTTTTTTTGCTGGTTTTTGGTTTGTTTTTTGGTGGTCTGGGAGCAGATACAGTCTGTATGGGATGGAGTTTTTGGGTGGATAACACTAGGAAAGAAGCTGCAGAGAGCTGTGTAAGACTGCTGCTCTGCTTCCTGGTCTCAGCCTTGGATAGTCATGTTTTGGGGGATTCAGTAAATTCAGCCAGATTTCTAGAAATGAGTGCTGCTCCATCCAAAGTGGGATGGATGCCGTCTCTCCTAACAAGACCAGGTTTTCCCCAGAAAGTTTCCCAATTGTTTCAAAGAGAACATGTAGCTAAACATATCACTGGTCCGACTGGGGAGGGGTCCCGAGAAAACTGCATTCTCCGACATTGTGTTGAGCGCGCAAGCACGCACACACACAGCTTAAACTCGGAGAGTGGAAAATGATCAGTCCACAAGACTTTTAAATAAAATGACAAACAAGAAAAAGGTCATTTTATCTATGATTTTAGTTAGTTTTAGTTAGTTTTTTAAACTCACAATACACTTTTAGTTAGTTATCGTTTTTTTCCTTTTAATTTCAGTTTTTATTTGTTTCAGTTAACGACAATGTTTTTTCAGTTTCAGTTTTCGTTATTTCGTTTGTTTTCGTTAACTATAATAACCCTGGTTGCCATTAACCAGAGTTTGGTCCTCAGTGGGTGCGTTGCTGAGTTGGGGGAAAACAAGCTGAAACGTGAATGGGGTTAGTGGTGCACCAGGAACTTCTCTTTAGGACTATGTTTCCTCCTCACCATCACCCAGTCGCTCTGATTTCCCAGCTGCTTGGGATCTGCTGGGGGGGGCTAACGGTGGCTGAGCTATGTTGGTCTGCACTGACCACAGGGGCCTGGCTAGCTACAACATTTTCTAGGGTGCGGACCTGAGTCTCCAGTTCACTGAGCCTGGCCTCCAAGGCTACAAACAGGCTACATTATTACAAGTGCTGTTACTGCTAAACAGGGCTGGACTGGGACACAAAATCGGCCCTGGCACTTTTGGCTTAGACCGGCTCACAACTATGTTTTAAAAGCATTTGACACGGTCTTACTCTTATTCAATGTGGGCATACCTTTTGCTAATAATACTTTTTTACACTTAGTTTATTAATGCTTGAATTACAAAGCTTTTACTTGTCATTTAGCTTTTTAAAAATCTGTTATTTCACCTGTTTGAGTGCTTTTTAAAACATGTTTAACCAGCATAGAGGCTACAAATTCAAACTATTGTGCAGCCTTTCAGCACACCTTTAACCTAAATATCTAAAATGCTATGATGTAGACTAAAATCGACACTTGCTGCTCATCCAACACTTCTCAGTCTTGACCGTTTGCTGTTTTATCAGATTAAGGTGCCGTGGCTGCCAGATTTTGAGAAGTATGCAGATACCAATAAATATTGATACTAATCAATCACCATTGCTCATCATTCTTATGTAATAGAGCTAAAGTTACCTCCATCACCTCAAAGTCCCTGTATTATCCTAACATTACCACCTTCGTACGTACTACACTTTCCCGCTCACTCTGTCCCTCGGTTTCCAAAGCCTGCATCTCTGGCTGCTCCTCTGCCTGTCCGCTGCTGCTGTCTTCAACTACAGCAGAGCCGGTCCAAGCCTTGAAGTGGCCCTAAGCAAGATTTGATTTGGGCACCCTTCATACCACTTCATTGTCCCCTGAACTTAATTGTTATTAATGCTGGAGGGTTAAAGTTGATTATTAATTTTTTTAGGATGCATTACTGTTTCAGCCTTTTCAATTCAATTTTTTTTATAAAGCGCCAACTCACAACAAACAGGTGCCTCAAAGCACTTTATACTGTACTGTAAGGTAAAGACCCCACAATAATTACAGAATAAACCCAACAGTCATCCTAATCTTAAAAATAGAGAGGGTGTTTGTCTCCCGAATCCAAGCTGGGAGCTGGTTCCACAGAAGAGGGGCCTGAAAACTGAAGGCTCTGCCTCCCATTCTACTCTTAAGTATCCTAGGAACCACAAGTAAGCCAGCAGTCTGAGAGTGAAGTGCTCTATTGGGGTGATACAGTACTATGAACCAATGAAGAGAAGCCAATATGGGAGAAATCTGCTCTCTCTTGCTAGTCCCTGTCAGTACTCTAGCTGCAGCATTTTAGATCAGCTGAAGACTTTTCAGGGAGCTTTTAGGACAGCCTGATAATAATGAATTACAATAGTCCATCCTAGAAGTAATAAATGCATGAATTAGCTTTTCAGCATCAGTCTGAGACAGAAATATTAAAGTGTAGCCTACTCATTAAATTAGTGTTGTTACAAGTGCACAAATCTGGACAGTTAGAATAGTCTCTTCTTTCTTTTTAGGAAATTGTCATTTGTAAAAAACTAAAACAAACCAAAAAAGTTTCATGACAAATGTGGGTGATCTTGGGGGCCCCCTGGTGGTCAGAGGGCCACATGCAGCCGCATATGTTGCCTATGCCTGCCCACAGCCTGCTATTGCTGGAGCATTACTGTTACAGAGGACGTGGAGGCTACAGCAGCGAACATGTCTGTGATCTTTACACATTTTGTAGCATCTACAGTGACACTCTTCAATTTCTTCTCACGTAACTTCTCCGCCCCTCCTTTCTGTCGCTTCGGTTTTTCCACGTTGTCTTTCCTTTAACACACGCGCTCAACACTCAAACTACTAGCGGGAGTTACTACAGGTAGCCACGCAGAAAAAGGGTGGGGCCGCTTTCATCCTATATCCTGATTGGTTCCATCCGCTGTCTATATTGAAGATGGGCCAATGGGCCGCCTCCTCTAAATTGTGGGCCGGTCTCTTAGAGAAAAAAAATGGGAAGAAAAAAAAATCAACAGCATCGGCCCTTGAGGACTGTTGGCCCACCGGGCAAATACCTGGTACGCCCGATTACCACTCCAGCCCTGCTGCTAAAGGAGGCTAAACATCTGACTCACAGAGCAGGAAAGTCAAGCTGCTAGTGAGTCATCAGAGAGCTAAGCTAATGGCTACACAAAGCTAACAAATCCCCAAAGACACAAGTGAATAATGTGAATTTGCAGGTGTTTCAACAGAGAGTGTGCTTTGGACAAAGCACGCGATGATTACACTATGAAATAAGTCGTTATCTAGAGATTTATAATTAATCAAGCTACAGAAAACACCACTGTGCTCTGTAAGAGGAACGGAAGTGATACAGTCCGGCAGTAAGAGCCAACACCATGTGAGAGTGCTGTCATAGTAAATCTGTTTTTCTGCATAAATCCAGATAACGAGCAAAAGCATTTTCAGTTGGTAAAAAAACAAAACAAAAAAACCAGCAGGGTTTGTTCTGAAAATGTTCAGATCATCTGACCTATTCAAAATGACCGCTTACGTCTGCTTCTAGCTTAATGCTGTACACAGAGCCTTAATGTACAACAACAAATAATAAGCATTAGTGTTAATGATAACTACAGAGCGTTCAATAAAACATGATGTCAGCATCCTACAGATGAAAGAGAACCAAGGCATGAAAACACCAAATAGAAGATATTTATGGGTCTGATGAAGCAAACACACACACACACACACACACACACACACACACACACACACACACACACACACACACACACACACACACACACACACACACAGATGAACTAGTCTTCATTTGCAGCCTGTGTTCTCTTTCTTTTATCTGTGTTCTTCATTAGAGAGAAATCATGTCCTACAGAGCCACTCGACAGCATCTGACTCACTGTAATACATGTATATAATGCATGTACATTCTTCTGATACTGTATGCAATTGTTGACTCACTCCCTAACTATATAAAGAATATGTAGGCTGTGTGTGTCAGCTGTCAAGCATAATGAGACTGTGTTCAGATTAGACAAAATGCAGACAGTAATTATTCAGTTATAAGTTTATGTTCTCTGTCTGTGAGGGCACTGTACACCACAACTCTGGCTTTTCCCCTTTGCTTCCTCAGTGAAGTGTAACCTTGATGGGAAGCTGTTATTGTGAACATGTGATGTAAATCTACAGTCATGGATAAAGAACCCAGACCTTTGTTTATTTATGTATTTAAGCGTGGGCTTACAGGTGGTGGATGTGAATAAAATAAATGACTCAGTGAACAAAAAAAAAAAAATGCTATGTTCCTTCGCAAGCACTCAAACCACTGAAATTCAGAACATTTCTGATGTCACTCACATTAGTGAGGACAGTTTGTCCACCTGTTGTTTTTGCAGCTTAGAAAAAAGTACACAGTTGTTCGTGTGGGTACAAAACTGGGGTATAGCAGCTTCTTAAAGTTGGGAAAGGACTGTGTTCGGAAGCTTGCACTGATTTTCTGCAATAGCTGTCTCCTATGTAGAAGTTTGACTTTACCAGTCTAATTATCTCAACCTCCTCCCTCTGGGTGTTTCACAGTATATAAGACTCATAACACTGAAACATCCATCCAATGACCTGGCATTTCAGGAAACTATAAGTGTGTCTGGGATGAATTTGGGGTAACTTCATATATTTGACCTCTGTTATAGGTCAAGGATAAAAATATTTTTAAGGACCCTTTGTGTTTAAAACAATCATTCCACAAAACTGACAAACAGTGTAATTCATAGGTAGTTAAATGAAGATGATGTTCCATTCAGAGTAGCTGAATTGAAATATTGTATGACAGATATGATGTCTTGAACTTGGCAAAAAAAAAAAAGAGCATAAAGAGGATTATGGCAGTTAAACAAATACAATAAAGGACAAAGGAATTTAAAATAAGCTACACAATGATTGGGCTTCTTTCAGCTGTTAATTTCTATATTTCTGGCTACAATGTTAGAATACTGCATTAACTCTGGAAGGATTTCAAGTCCTTCCAGATCTCCTTCCATAATATGGCTGTAGCTATGTCTGCCTAAATTTAGGCAACTAATGTTCAAGTCACTATACTCCCCTTTAATAGGAAGAAACCTCTGGCCAAGTCAGGCTCAGGGAGGGGCAGCCATGCTGAGCCATGCTGGTTGGGGGTGAGGGAAACGAGAAGAGAGCAGAGTGCTACAGGACCAAAGGCAAACTATAGGGGAGAGAGCCAAAGTTTAATAATTGCTAATGATTAAATGCAGTAGTGGTGCATAAACCTTGAGGCGACTGTTTGTTGTGATTTGTCGCTATATAAATAAAATTGAATTGAACTGAATTGAATTAAGCACACAGGGAGTGAAATTAGGTGAGTGAAGAAAAAACACTCAAACTACTTAGTTAATCTTCAGAAAAGGCTGTTTTCATTAGAAGGTCCTCACTGCAGGTTGTTATATATGAGAAGTGCTAACAATAAAAAAACATAAATAAAAAAAATCACTTTTCTTTCTTCCTCCACACTTAAAGTCTCCTTCCTTGTCTTTTCCCCCTCTTGCTCTTACTGTAAGCTTTAGGGAGAAATGTGGTTGGAGTGACTGTGCGTGTGGTTATGGTACATCCTTCTGAGTCCAAACAGCCGTTTGAGTCCTGGGTCATGTGCTAACACTAATTAATGGAAAGAGAGTGAGTACAAAGACTATCTGCACTGTGATCATAAAGGAAAATGTTCCACTTGGCTCCCAAGCTGGAGCTCAGATGTATGACCCTCAAGGTCTTTTACTCAGGAGTTTCTACCAAACTCTGCAGCACTGACCTGTGTAAAAATCAAACAACCTCAGTCCCCTCTGGAGATCATAAACATGCTTCCTTAAGACCTTGTTCCTTAACCCAGTGGTTCTCAGACTGGAAGAATGGGGGTCAGTGCTGGGGGAGTGTGGATGATCAGGGGGAAATACAAAGTAAAACAAAGTTTAAACTCATTCAGTATCATACAGTCCTTTAATGCTACAGAGTACACTGTGAGTGAGCTTTTATGTCATCATGCTTGTTAAACCAGCTTCAGTGATATGCACAATAAGTTTTTGGTGAGAAACTGAGTTTCAACTGAAACTATGTTTAGAATAGCTCACAGGGTGCATTTAAGTCAATACAAAGCATGTAAAACTGAACCAACGTTCATAATAAACATCATAAACTTTCTCAATAATACAAATAGTCAAGTGGTTTCCTGACTGATCCTGATTGCACTCTTTGGGCCACACACTCATATCTGCTGCTTGGTTTCTAGATTTGGATTTGCCTGACCTCAGTAAAGTTCACTCTGAAGATCCCCATTTATTTTCTAAATCATTAACTTGATAAACACATACAACTTGTTAAGTTCAAACTTGATCTGCTATTCTGAGTTATTAGGATTTATCCTTTGGAGACCACAAAGGCTTTAAGTGCTCTGGACCATTGGGCAGTTGGTGTTCTGTTATGTTGCATGCACCATTTAGAGACCAATGAAAGAATGAGCATGTCCACCCCTGTGTGGACAAAACACAAGTCTGTGCTTTCTAAGTAACAAAGAGGATAATTAATTGATTTATTGGAGGATTCACATTTCAAAAGATTTCATGTTATTCTTCTTCAGATATTTTCATCATGTGTACCACAGTCACCATGCATATGCTTCAGATTCCTCTGCCATGTCTTTATTATTTTATAGAACCAAAGCAGAGCTGCAAGGACAAGTTAGTTACATGCTAGTTACAACATCAAACTTATCAACCAATGATACGTTTGATATCATTTGGACATGAGCAGAAATCTTGCTGAACCACATATAAGCTCATAGATATAATTAGGCTTTTTAAATTAATTATAACTAATTAATGATCAGTGACATGAACATGTGATGCATGCACATACAGTATGCAGAGCTTACTTTCTCAAACAACAGACACAAAGGAGGGCAGAGGAAGAAAATAATTGCCGTTCATGTGCTATCTCAGCAGGGATAATGTTAAATGAGAAAAGTTGACTGACTGAAGAATAATTATTTGAAAACAATACAAAAAGAGTACATAACAATACAAAACATTTCAGACACATGTTTATCTTGAATTATGCTCTCAGACATTTCACTTAAAAAAGAAAAGTGTCCACCTCATGATGAGATTTGAGAAAACTGGAGAATTCACCCCCTCATGAGCATAAACAGCTAAATAAAAGATGTTTTTTTTTCCAGTTTGGGTGATGGTGAGGGAGCTTAGGAGATGATTTATAAAACGGGTATGCAATGCTGCTACATAAACTAATGTTTCATTCAGTGGGTTACATGGGGTAACATTAAGGTCTTAGAAAAGGTTGATACAGATTAAATTATGTTTGATTTCATGGAGACACATACATAAGCACAGTCTCGGTATTACGATAAAACAATTGAAATACATAAAAATGAGTAAAATCTTGAAAAGGAAACCCTGATCGCTCATGCCTGAATGCTCTTCAACAGCATTCTCGACATCTCTGCTCCATCTTTCTGCATTTCTGATATGGATGTTAAAAATCATGCACTGGTTGCAGAATTTCAAAGAGGGGGCTTTATGTGATTTTCCAGGGTCTTTGTGAGTTCGCCCTCGCTAACTAAAGCCACAAGAAAACAGCTTTAAAAACACAGCGCTGAGCTCCTCACAAGCTCCGAGTGGGAGGACGAGCAAGCAAAAGGTGGGAAACAATCCGCTTCCGCTTGAAGAAATTACCACTTCACTGTGAAAACATGCAGCTCTGAAGCCCTGCACTGATATAAAAATATATAAATAAATACAGAGAAATAAATAAGAAGCAGAACTCCACCACCTCTCATGCTGTTCATTTATTTGCACCAGGCGGAGAGTTTATCATTTGCGGTCCACAAAAACATCAGTCATGTTAAAGCACGCTACTATTTCACCATTATGGCAGAAGAAAAAATAATGTATGAATTACTCTATTTGATGTGTTTTCGTAGCCTGAGGCTGCTTTTAACCCAAACACTTAATGAGAAAAATGAAGAAAATTTATAGCCACTAAAAGGGGAGAAGAAGCGCATATGAATGTTGACTTTGATGTAAATAAACATGGTGTGATCTTTCTTTGAGCATCATTACATTTCATGATCAGTGTTATCATCGTCCTGCAAAACTGAAAGGAAACATTCAATAAAGCACCGAGCTTTGCGAACAAACCCCAAACATTCCTTTCTGTATAAATCCACAGAAAGATTTGTCAGCCAATCAGTTGCTTTTATCAGCCTGTCGATCGAGTGCGGCCACACGGTGAGCTATCGACCCTTCAGTCCTTTCAGCATCCAAGCTCTTTGCTGAAAGACGACCTGCAGTGGAGATCAAACCTGCAGCATGCTGCGTACAAGGCGCGCGCTCCGTCTGGACCTCAACATTAGTGAACATTAGAAGACATTTCATCAATCACAGGAGAAGAAAAACAACAGGAAGTGAATGATGGAAAGTAAAAGAATGAGAAGAAAGTGAGGGCTGGATTAAACAGGACACAGTTTGAGTGCAGTGACAGAGCTGTTTGAATAGGAAACCAGTCAGTTCTATAATAACCAGGCAGGAAACAGTCGTGTCAGGCTTTTAATCAGTCAGTCAGTGAAGCAGAGGATCGATGCAGCGGCCAGTCAGTTGCTGGCTTGTTACTGACTGGATGTTGTGAGGCTCAGCAGGTCGATCTCTGCGATCGATGCTGAAAACAAGCAGAGACACAGCCTGCTGTGTGTGTGCGTGCGTGTGTGTGTGTGTGTGTGTGTGTGTGTGTGTAGAGTTCCTTCTCTGCTCCCTGAATAGAAGTGCAGTAGAAAAGTGTATATATATATATATATATATATATATATATATATATACATATACAGTGTATCACAAAAGTGAGTACACCCCTCACATGTCTGCATATATTTAAGTATATCTTTTCATGGGACAACACTGACAAAATAACACTTTGACATAATGTAAAGTAGTCTGTGTGCAGCTTATATAACAGTCTTCATGTAGAGCAACAATTCGTCTTTAAGATCCTCACAGAGTTCTTTGCCATGTTGGAACTTTCAGTGAGCAGTATGAGAGAGTGTGAGAGCTGTACTACAAAACTGAACACACCTGCTCCCTGTGCACACCTGAGACCTAGTAACACTAACGAGTCACATGACATTTTGGAGGGGAAATGACAAGCAGTGCTCAATTTGGACATTTACCGGTGTAGTCTCTCAGGGGTGTACTCACTTTTGTTGCTGCTGGTTTAGACATTAATGGCTGTATATTGAGTTATTTTGAGGGAAGAATAAATTTACACTGTTATATAAGCTGCACACAGACTACTTTTCATTATGTCAAAGTGTCATTTTGTCAGGGTTGTCCCATGAAAAGATATACTTAAATATCTGCAGAAATGTGAGGGGTGTACTCACTTTTGTCATACACTATATATATATATATATATATATATATATATATATATATATATATATATATATATATATATATATATATATATATATATATATGAGGGTCCTGAGCTTGAGGGTCCTGTGCAGTATCTTAGCTGTTCCCAGGACTGTGCTCTTCTGGACAGAGATCTCTGATCTCATTCCTGGAATCTGCTGGAGCCACTCCCAGTGTGGACATCACTGCCCCGAGTGTTCTGATTACCTGATGACATGTTAATTGGAAAGAAAAAAAAAGACACAAACCAGCCACGGTAGAATCTTCTGTCTGAAACAGGCCAGTACCTAAATAATTCTTTGTTAACAAGCACTTAAAACACTAACTAGTTTTACACATGCGTGACATAAACTTTATCTGAATAGTCATCATGGAGATTTGCATTTACACCCAGTGTAACAGCTCAAAGAATGGAGCCGATGCAGGACACACTAAGGCAAAGTAAAAGTCCAAAATCCAATACTGAAGAAACAGACAGCGGTCAAACACTGAAAGACAGCGAGGCAACCAGTTCAGGTCCAAAACAAAGTCCATAATAAAGGTCTTCAAAAGGTCATACACACCTGAGACAGGTCAGGGCAAAGAGGAAAGTATCACGTCGGAGCAGCCCCACCAACCCCGATTTAATGTCCGAGATGGTGGCAGTCCACATAAATGGTAGTAAAGCTGTAAAACTTTTAATCTGTACTGCTGTGTATTTGTGACTCACAAAATAAACTGTACGGAGAGCACTGACCAGGCTCTATCCACGAACGTGCTGCAGCGGTGTTGTTACACTGTGTTGTTAGTGATGCACGAGTGAAGTGGTCTGTTGGGGAAATACGATACTGTGGGGTCTGTAAGATATGGTGGCCTGATCATTTTGACCATTTAAAGGGTACTCAGATCTTTATACCACACAACAAATAAAGCTGTTGTTTGTGCATTTTACCTGGCCATCTGGTTGGTGAGCAAAATCTTGTCAAAGAGAAGATCACATTGCTACCTGTGCGGTGATACAAAATTGCTCAAGGTGTCACCTTTAAATACATCCAACATGATTTGGCTTCAGAGGTTCAGCCACAGCAGTTAAAGCATACAGCAAAACTATTCTGTGCATTTTAGGTTATGAACAACTGTCACGCATTTAAAACAGTGATAGCCATGTTATTACTTAGTATTAAGCATTTAAAATGCTCTCTTCATTTAAAAAAGTGTTAAATTAAATTCCCTATACACAGCAATATATGTAAGGCCTCCTTTCATTTCTTTAGTAATTCATTTTATTTCTTTTATCCATGAAAACTTAAGACGTTTAAGCATTAAGTGTTGAAAGAATGAAGTTAAAAGACAAATCTACAAAATGAGCCCAGAGAAGATCATGAAGGAGGGGGAGGAGTGAATTTGTTTGTCAGTAAGCAAAATGAAGCCAGAGCTCTCATGTCTGACAAAGAAAGGCAGAAGGTCTCTGAAGTTCGTCTCCACAGTCAGTTTGCCAGAAACTGAAGTGCTGTCTCTTTTCTCTCTCCAGCCTTCATCATCCTCTCCCCATTCAAAACCACACCTCGCTGAGAGGAGACTCATTCCTCTCATCCCCTGCTGTCTGCAAAAAATTGGCCCAGAGGACTAAAGAAGGTGCTGGGGAAGGAGGAAAGAGTCGGGGAGTAGCTTCTGACACACACAGAGCCTCCATCCCGTTTACACAGACCTTTCCTCTGGAGCTTCAGCACAGCTGCTGCTTCAACGTCTGTTATCCTGATAATGAACTCAGCTAAAGACTGCTGGAAGGGTTTCTACACAAATCAGACTCATTAAACATTAAAGACTAAAGTTCTGCTACTGAGATTAGGCCATACTCTGTGTTTAGTTGACACAGAATATGGTGGGACTTTATGATTTTCTTTATATATGATAAGAAAAAAAAAATGCATTTAGAGTATGTAGCATTTCAGCACTGACCTCATCACCCACCAAGGAAACAGCAACAGTGAGATGGTAATAATTTAACATGTGAACAAGTAAACAGACAGGTTTGTTTCAGTGGGAACCTCAAGAGCTTGAAAAAAGATGAGTGGACTTCTTTAAATTTTTTGAAGACATTTCATGTCTCATCCAAGAGGCTTCTACAGTTCTAAAACTAAAAGGTTGAAAGTGACCTGGATGACTGAGAATGTACATAGACATGTAAAACATCTGCATCTCATACATGCTTGGTGTAAGTTTTATTTAGATTTACAGATACATGTGGAGATTTTTAGATATGGAGAGATGTTAGCCTCAAAATCAAGTGCTGGCGGCTTCTCAGAAGATGATCCACAGACATGTCTGCCAAAGCGTTTTCTCATCTGAAGCTGGGTATTTGTCCTATACAAGAAAAGGTCCACCACTGCTGCATAAAGCCTGTCATTGTTGAACGTATGTGTTCTAGTGGAAAGTGCGTCAAGAGGAAGTCTTGCTGCTGTGTTTCAGAACCAGTTCTCATGGCGTTCAATGAAGGGTGGATATTCATTTGAACTGCAGCTGATTAAAGTTGGTAATAAGGATCCTTTGTACTGTGCTTTGGTGTATGGTCCTTCTGGCCCGAGTAGCATGTTTTTAAAGGAGTTCAGCGACTTCTTATCTGCCACCATGAAGTTGTCCAGACTGGTTATAGTCAGGGACTTTAATATCCACATTGATGATGACTCTTTGACAGAGGTTTTATCAGTGGCTGTTCTCGGGTACAGGTCCTCTTCTGCTTCTCTTGCTTGTGGTGTGCCGCAAGGTTCTGTTTAAGGGCCCTTATTGTCTTTGTTATATTTCCTTGCTTTACAGCATATCCTGAATTATTGCTCTATCATATGTGGTTGCAATTCTACCAGCATTTAAAAACAGTTACGCAAGGGCTATGTCTGAACATGTTTCTAAGTTACAGATGCTGATCAGGTGCTTAGACCCCATCAAAAGTTGGATGGCTGATAACTTTCTCCAACTTAATGAAGAAAAAGCTGAAGTCCTTGTTTGCGCCTCTGATAGGATAATGGAAACTCTTGGTCACCTTACCATATTCGCTAAATTTTCCATTAGGAACTTTGGGGTAACCTTTGACTCTGCTTTTACTCTAGATGTCCTTATCAAATCTCTGGTTCACTCTTGCTTTAACCATTTAAGGAATATTGCTAAGTTAAGTTTCATTGTGTCATGCTCTGAACTTGAGATTTTTATTTATGCATTTATTTGGATTACTGTAACACATTGTTTACTTGTCTTACCAAAAATTCCTTGTAGAATCTCCAGGTTGTTCATAATGCTGATGCAAGGCTTCTGACAAAGTCTTCCAGGTACTCATGTCACACCATTGCTGATCCAGCTGCAGAGTCCAGTTTAAGATTCCGGTCCAGACTTTTAGAGCTCTTCATGGACAAGCACCAGCTTACATCAGTGAACTCCCCATCAGGTCTCTGAGGTCATGTGATCGAGGGCTACCGGCTTTACATCATACAAGGCTGAAAACTAAAGGAGCTTTTGCAACAGGGGCTCCCTGACCCTGGAACTCTCTCCCTCTGTGCTTGAGAGCTGTGGATTCAGTGGTGTCTTTTGAAAAAATATAACATTCTGTGTTTAGTGAGTGTGCTGTCTGGCAGCTTCAGTTTACAGCAGTTTAAAGACCTACATACACAAGACTTTTGTTGAAAAGAGTATGCTGCTCCCCAGAGCATGACTCCCAAAGGTGTTACCACAGAAAACATTTGCACAAATTTGTTTGTGCAGGCTGTATTGATCTTTGCTCTAAAATGCCAATATGGCGACAGTAAGAGAATGAAGTAGCTAGCAACCGATGCACCAGTGTGTTTGGGAGTGAAGCAGTTCAGCCTCTGACAGAAGAATGTTTCCAAGGTTCCCAGTCCTTTAGATGGATATTATCAGTTGTTATTAATCCCATATATATCACCACCATGTACTCTCACCCATCACTATGCTTAGAAGGACATTGTAACTTTGTTCAATGGTGGGGTCATCTGCTTCTGTTTGACAATCAGACAATCTCCACACATGAGACTGAGTCCTGTTTTTGAACTGAAGATTTGTTTTACTTAGTGAACACCTCAGGCAGCAGAAAACCGAGAAAGAAGGGGAGCAAGAACACGAAACAATCATGGAAGGACAGGCCTCTGCACGGCATCTACCACCGGCAGATAGAAGAAGTGGCTGCTATAGAAAAATCCTACCAAAGGCTGGACAAACAGAGGCACTAATCATGGCAGCACAGGAACAAGCTCTGGGCACAAGATTGATAGAGGCTGGGATCTACCACACCAGGCAAGACCCCAGGTGCAGGCTGTGCAGAGATGCCCCTGAGACAACCCAGCACATAACAGCAGAGTGCAAGATGCTAGCAGGCAGGGCATACATGGAATACCATAACCAAGTGGCCAGCATAGTATACAGGAATATCTGTGCCGAGTATGACCTGGAAGTTCTGAGGTCAAAATGGGACACGCCCCCAAGAGAGCCAAGATCATGTGGAACTTCCAGATGGACGAACTTGTAAACCAACCGGACATAGTAGTCGTGGACAGAGAGAGGAAGAAAGCCATAGTGATAGACGTTGCAATAAATACCAAGCTCAATAAATACCAAGCTCAATAAATACCAAGGGCTCAGAGAAGAGCTAGAGAGGATGAGGAAGGTGAAGGTAACAGCAGGCCCCGTGGTAATTTGACCCCAATAAAGTCACATCATTTTGATTTACAAAAAACATCTTACATGAATAACATGTTAATTTTCTTTATTCATTATCAATTTTGGGTAAAATACTAGAATGTTTAATAATTTGGTAATGTGCCCCCCCCTCCCCACAAAAACTTGGTATCACCCAACCCGCTTTCTCTACTTTCACCGTTTGCTTGTGGAAGCAGCTGCTGGGGAGTCTGCTCTTGTTTAATTACTAATGGCTATGTTTGTGGAATTGTGTCGTAATTTCTCCTAGTCAAATTATAGTGCCCCAGGTAAATACATACACTTAGAAAACTGAGAGATTTATTTGTGTCATATGATAGATTCTAAAAGTGTAAAATATTTGTTGTTTTTGGAAGAAATGTGAAAAATGTTAAGCCTTTTCTTAATTGCTGAAGGTGCAGAGTAAATACAAAGAAAGTTAAATAAATACATAATAAAAACATTAAAATGTATTTCTAATACGATTAACCCCAAATCTCCTGAATCCTTTTAGAAAAGTAATGATTTAATAAATAAATAAATAGGGAGAGAGCTTAACCCCCCCCCAATGTTGGACCCAAAGTTATGCCCTTGCTCAGGGCAGTGACCCCCAAACTGCCAATCTGGGAGAATGGCTCCAGCAGATTCCAGGAACGACATCAGAGATCTCTGTCCAGAAGAGACAGTCCTGGGAACAGCTGAGATACTGCACAGGACCCTCAGGCTCCCAGGCCTGCCATAGAGGACCCAAGCTTGGAGGACAGCTCCATGTCTACTAGTCATATTTGAAGCAGGTATCAGGAACTACACTTCACAACCTCAAGACAAAATTTCTAAGACTTCCCCAAAAAAACCTCAGAAGTAAAACCTGAGAGTTGAGAAATGTGCTTCTTCTCAAAAGGATGAATTCATGCTAAAATGCCTGTTCTGTGTTTTGTGTAATGAACTTCAAAAACTCTGGAGGCTACACTGTGAAAATACAGGCAAATATAAATTTATGCTTCACTTCACGTAGTTTACAGTTTTGATGAGAATATTAAATTATAAGTTCCCTCCCTGCTTGCAGAGTTGTGATTATGAACCATTTGTTTGTGTGATGATTTTCTCAGCAGATCACTAATACCAGAAATTGGCAACAAAACCTGTAGATTTATTATGTGTTGTGCCAAAAACTTAAGTATCCTCTAATTGGATCAGCATTATGTTTGAAAATATAAAAATAAAAACAACTAAGCATTATTAATTTTTCTCCCAGTATCTTAATTCCATGTGGGCAGAAAACATTGGATATTTATTGGATTTAGACCATCTGCTAAACTTGTTCTCTAAAACCAAGATGTCTTGTATTGATTGCTTTAATATTAAAATCTAAACAGACTATCTCAAGGCAGATTACTCAGGTCAGAAATAAACTAAAATGTCTAAGTGGTCTAGTTTTGGTCACCTAAAGTTAAATGAACTAAAGTCTACATCTATGGCAGTACATCTTATTGGACCTCTGATTTAAACACCAATCTGGCACCCATGTAAATCACTGACTGTGCGACCAGCAGGCAAAGAAATTGATTCTGAGACCCAAGGTGCCGACCACCAGAGTGACATCGACTACAACCACCACGTCACAGGCATCAAGAAAACACAACCTCAGAAAGAAAGAAAACAAAAAAGCGAGGCATCCAGCAGGTGTGCCACTCTGCAACGCTCGGTTGGTCGATTGATGAATGACCTGGAACTGATCGGAGGAAACTCGCCCTAATGGAATGATCTCCACTGAATCAAAGCTGCCTTTTAGCCCCCCCAGTCAGGACCCTTACTGTGGTGTCTCAGCAGGAACCAAAGCACACACACACACACACACACACACTTCTACTTCCAGGGTATAAATAATATACCCTGTCACTGGGGGAGGAGCTGTTCAGAAAGAGAAAAAAGAGAAGTGGGAGAAGGTTTAAACTGAATCAGCAGCAGGTGGCGGCCCGCTCTGCTGTACTTAACTCCAACACTGAACTGAGCTCTTGTGAGAATGTGAAGCTGATTCATTTTTGAACTGCTGGCCATAGGGATGGGAGCATTGTAAAATGAATGACAGTAGAAATAGTAGAAAAAGTACATGCACAGTGTGTGTGTGTGTGTGTGTGTGTGTGTGTGTGTGTGTGTGTGTGTGTGTGTGTGTGTGTGTGTGTGTGTGTGTTTGAAGTCTGCATTTGGACTGGTCTGCAAATACTTAAAAAATAGTGTACAAAATAGACTTTAACATGAGACTCAGATTCAATTTATTTAGTTCTAATTAACATAGGTTAGATTAAAGTGAAAGTAAAAACATTCCCACAAGCCCCGTGGACAGTCTTTGTCCTCCAAGCTTGGGTCGTCTACCAGAGGCCTGTGAGCTTGAGGGTCCTGCGCAGTATCTTAGCTGTTCCCAGGACTGTCTCTTCTGGACAGAGATCCCGGATGTCATTCCTGGAATCTGCTGGAGCCACTCTCCCAGTTTGGAGGTCACTGCTCCTAATGTTCCGATTACCACGGGGACATTTTAAAGTGTCCTGATGTTGCCATCACTTGGTATTGCAATGTCTGTCACTACGGCCTTCTTCCTTTTCTTGTCCTCCACTATGTCTGGTTGGTGAGCCATTACCAGTTTATTTGTCTGTATCTAGAAATCTCACAGGACCTTAGCTTGGTCATTCTCAACCACCCTTGGGGGCGTATCCCATATTAATGTCGGGACTTCCTGTCATGGATCGGTGTGTTGTGGTTGTGGCTGAAACGATCACAGCAAAAAAAAAAAAAAAAAAAAAGAAGTGGAAAACTCCTCCCAATAATGTACAAGTACGCTTAGAGTTAGGACTGTTGAAACAACCTCTTTTTTTTTAAGTGAAAGAATAAGTGTGGTTTAGTTTTTTAATTAATATTTCAGAAGTACCGTATACTGAACCGGAAGTTGAATCCTCTGTTTGAGGAAGAAGTAATCTTTTCTTTTTTATCCCAAAGTACAAAATGTTCATTCTGAAACTGTGCTGTAGTTAAACCTTCTGTTTGAGAAAGAGCAAATAACTATGCAGATTCAACAAGAGTATCTCTTGACATTTCCATATCTTAGGGCATTTATAAGCATTTGTCAGTGTAATAACAATGACATCTTTATAACTAGTCTAACTTGTTCCTTGAGCTAAGGGAAAATATTAATGACGCAATTATAATGTCTCATGACAGCCAAAGTTAAGACTAACAACAAATGACTGGGTAATGTTAACACATAAAGCTAAATAACTTTTTAAGTTTGATACTTAATACCTGTTATGGCATGTTTATAAAAGGTTATGATTTCTTGGTTAATGTCAAGTTGTCAGAACAAAGAAATTTTAAACAATGTCAACTTTGCATTAAAAATGTCATAATTTTACTGAATGACACTTAATGACAACAGTCATAAACAGTCATGATGTTCATGACAGGTGTTATGTCATGTTTATGACAGTGTCATGTCAGTCTTATGTACACCCCTTCAAATAAAATGTTATCAAAAAAACTATTCCGCTGTATGCCCTGTATGACTCTATGATGTATCTATATTACGTGTAGTTAATAATTAACACTGAAGAGATGACACTCACACAGCAGCAGTAAACATATCCTTTTTCTCTCTCTTTTCTCTTAACACAAAGGAAACAAATTCACAAAGCAGAAAACTTGTAAGAGGAAATTAAAAGTTGGAATTATTCGTGGTGCCAATGCTAGATGAAGGTGGGGAGCACAATTATATACAGTTCATGCAAGTTTATGACAAAGTACCAATTTAATTTTAATACTTTGTGCAGACAAATTCAAGTGCACAATAGAGGGAAGTTTTCCTTTTCGTGTCAAGCAGTCAGACCACAGTGTCGATCTCCTCCAGTGCAGTCCAAACCAGATTAAACCTGGCTGGTTAAGCAAGGCAATGTAGTCCAGACATCGTTCTCCTCAGCCATGTCCTCCAGCACTTCTTCTAGGGATCCAAGCAGCTCTGACACCTCACTATGATAAATTAAATCACAAGTGTATCTTTGGGTCTACAAGGAGGCATCCTTTATAAAAATCTCAACTGATCCTTTGGACAGGAGTTTGGAATGATTCTTCTCTGTACTCTTTTCTGAAGGTGTGAGCTCCTTACTCCATCCTTAACAGTAATTACCCCAAGCTCATGGCCAGAGGCAAGAGACACCGAGCTCTTTGTTCACCACAAGACTCTCATACAGTGCCTGCAGTACCACAGACATCACACCAATCCACCTACTAACACTGCCATGTCCAAGTTCTTGTTGATGATAAGAAATAACTGAAACAGGTAGGATGATAGAACTGATGCCACTGACTGGCCCCCATGGACACCTGACCTAAACCCAATAGAACACCTCTGTGACATTATGTTTTGGTGGATCCAACACCGCCAGGTGCACCTTAGACTGTCCAGGAGCTCAGTGATGCCCTGGTCCAGATCTGGGAGGAGATCCCCCATAACACCACCCATCATCTCATTAGGAGCATGCCCCAACAGTGTCAGCCTGTGGGGACCATACAAACTACTGAGTGCCATTTTGAGTTGCTGCAATGAAATTTCAGCCAAATGTCCATATCAGTATAGATATCCAGCATGATTTTGTCCCCATTGAGATACTCTTCTGCAGAAACTCTTCATTGTTTGGCTCTTCATGGTTCTACATGTGATTTCTATTCAGGTCTTCCAAAGTGTGTGAATCCACAACTGCTCAGGCCTCTGGCAGACCTCATGCTGAAGCCCAGCTCGCAACTGTCTCAGCTCACCTCCCCCTCATTATTTGTTTGTTTTTGTAACAAAGCACTCTACTGTATGTGCTTCTGATTAGAATTACCCAAAATGCAATGTTCATTCTATTATCCTGTTTAAATAGAACTTTATACAATTGTATCATCATAATATGTGACAGTCCACAAAATTCAGGCTGAAATTTAGCTATAAAGCTAAATTTTGATTAGCAGATTTCATTCAGTGTTTCTACACAGTTACGGCTTGCAGATGTGGAAGCAGTGCAGTAATGCTATAGACTGCAGACAGTGGAGATGAAACTCTACATAGAGTGTAGAAAAGTTCAAATTGGTATTCTGCAGCAGTGGTGGACACTTCTGTTGGGAGAAACATGCCTTCTCCCCTCCCTCTGCCTCCTCATCTTCTCCACATGGAGGATGGGTCTGTTTAAAGTCTCAGTGAGCAGAGGGGCTGGAAAGCTGTGAAAGACTGTGCACTAGTCTATTAGCTTTTATTTTCTCATCCTGCAGCATCATCATCACTCCAGGCACCATTTATTGTCATCTTCTTATGACCTTTGACCTCCCTACTATTGATCCTGGAAGTACATATCACACTGTATGCTGTAATAACTTCTTCCAGGTCTGAAGCAGTATGACAACAATCATCCAGGAATCTCACACCAAATCTTTTTTATTCTGACCTGAAACAGAAGTGCAGCTGCTGAGTGAGAACTATCTGACTTTCTTCTACTTTGAATTTCCTGTAATTTCAAACCTGTAATCATTGCAAAAACTCTTCATCTGTGCTGAGTCTGATACTGTGATGGGAAGAAAAAAAATGGTAGCAGTGAGAAATTTTTTCATTTGTTTTTAGTGTGAATCACCTTTTTGCAAATATTTCAGATCATAATGAGTCATTAGCTCATTTTCCCTTGTTTTATGTTCTGACTAGCTTTATTATATTGACATAAAATGTCTGTAACATTCTAAAATTAATTTAAATTAATCTTCATATATTCTAGATTCTTTACACATAAATGAAATATTTCACACTGGTTTTGTGGGTCTAATATGCCATATTGTTCGAATATTTCCAAAGCTCAATCAAAAAGGATTTACAATACAGAAATGTCAAACATCTGAAAAGTATATTCATTCAAAACTTGGAGTTACTGTGGTGTGGCATGGACGCGATCAGCTTGTGACGCTGCTGAGGTGCTGTTGGAGCACAGCCAGCTTTGACAGCTGTCTTCAGCTCGTCTGTGATTTTTGGGTCGGGTGTTTCTCATGTTTCTCTTGACAATATTACACAGATTTCCTATGGTCAGATCAGCTGGTGGGCCAATCAAGAACAGTTCTAACATGGTCATCAAACAATTCGGTAATAGTTTGGCACTATGGGCAGGTGTGAAGTCATGCTGGAAAAGGAAAACTGCATCTCCATAAAGCAGCAGACGAAAGCATGAAGTGCTCTAAAATCTCCTGGTAGAAGGCCCTGCTGATAAAATGGAGTGGACCAAAACACCAGCAACAGCAGCTGATGAGACAGCACCCCAATCAGCGCAGACT